>NW_009732192.1:93109-120299 GCF_000703405.1 Apaloderma vittatum | reverse complement strand
TCAGCAGGAGTAGTTCAGTTTCCCTCAGCTAGGAGTTGGGCTGCTAGGCTGTTGGGCAAAAGAAAAAAGCGGTAGGCGGAGAAGAATCCGACAAACTTTTAATTGTAAACCAATTTGTTTTATTTTTTCATACTGAATTTGGTGTTCTTTGGGTTACTTTGTACTTGAAACATGTACCCTGAAAGTGCCTGAATTAACTAGGAATATAAATAGATGAGGAAATCCACCAACTTCTATAAGACAAGAAACATAGAAAGGAATGGAAGAAATACTATGAAGTAGTGGAATGTAGTTGTTTCTATTTCTCACTGACTAGCAAGCGAGTTCGAACATATCCTGATTATAGTTTCCCTGTGTGTTGCATGTGCTGCCAATATTATGCCTGTTAACTGTGTTGGCATGGCTCTATTTTGTTAAAAATAATGTCTGTAATGCACAATGTTAATAGGAGCCTCTTGTAGTACTTATAGTATGTTTTACTTGCAAAGCATTTTCCAAAACTTAAACCTTGCAGCATGCCTGTGTGGTTGGTAAATAAAGTAGTATGAACTCTCCTTTAGAGCTGGGGGAAAGAGCAAGTTAGAGAAGTTCTGACTTGCCCAAGGCCATGAGGGAATCGATATTTTGCCAAGGTTGGAGCTTGGGAGTCCTGTAGTTGGCACGTCAAGTGGTATCTCTTTTTCTGAAAGATAACTGTGGATTTCTTCTGCAGAACTCTTCTGGGTGAGGGGTGGGTTTTATGTTCAAATCATGCATCAGCAAAAGGAACATTTTGCTTTGTTTGAAATCTGCCACATCAGATCTGCCATATGTCACCAGGCTGGAAGTTGTGTTTGTTCTTATTGCAACTTTCATAACCGAGGAATCCAGTGTGCCTATTAAATAATATAATTGTGATTCTGTTAAGCTATGAAAGCTATTAACTTTGACTACCTATTGTTCAATTCTGTCACAGAAAACAGTGTTTTTCTCAACAGTCTTTGGAAGAGTGTGTATGGGTCTGTTTCATCAGTTTATCTACACTTCAGATTCTAGTCTTTCTGAGTTTGTTGCGTATCACTAGGCTTATAATCAAGTTTGCCGGTCAGCGACCAGAAGCGAGTGATTTCTTTCTTCCGAGCCGTTTGTCACTCTGCTGCTGTACAATTTACATGCTGTTTCTATGTTCAGGGAGCTAAACAAGTTTTCCATCTCTGGAAATCTATGCGGGTTACTTCTAAAATGCAGCGGCTTGGTGTGAGGACCACAAATTTGGAAGCTGCCCGGGATTTGAGTCACTAACGCAGGGTGCTGCAGCAAAGTTAGCAACCTGAGGGGAACGTGTGACAGGTTGGGGCACTGATAAGACACATATTAGCAGGTATCGCAAGCTCTCTTCAAATGAAATGTTTGGGTGTGTGAAAACGTACTCCTGTTTGACTTCTCTGTTTTGGGAAATCATATGTAAATAGAGTCTTAAAAAAAATAACTTATGAAGCAGATGAGGAATGCAGTTGAAAGTGCTGATATTAGTCTAAGTGGGTTTTAGCAGAGAGAAGAGAGTGGCTTGTGGAAAGCTTGCTTTCTGCTCTCAGAAAAGCTGCGTGATCAAACACTAAGATCCTGCTTAGTAGGAACTGGACATAGAAGCTACTTAAGAATACGTTAAATGGTTTTTTTTGTTACTGTGTGCAGTTTTTGTCAGAAAGAGTTGACATCGACTTTTTACCGTGAAAATAACTGCTTTTGTCAGGACTGCTCTCTGTGTTGAAACGTTATGAATGTTTGTAACGCCATTTATCTGTTCGAATCTGCTCCGGGAATTTGATGCCATTGCTTGATGCTAAAAAGAAGGCTTTTGCCTGTTGGAAGACAGTACGTGTTTGCAAGTTTAGATTTTTTTGTTAGGCGTATTATTGCTTGTGAAAGAAGGTTGCAAGAGGTAGTGGCATTAAAAGAAAAAATTGCATTTCTTACAACTTAAGACAATGGTAGAAAGGAATTTTTAGTCGTATTTAGTTATTTTAGTTGTATTATAAGCTGTAAAGCTGTATGTGAAGGACGGCCAAACTTGAGAGAGAGTATGCGATGCTCCCAAATTACAAAGGGCTTTTTCTGTGTGTGGCCACAGGGGTATTCCTGTGTGTGAGTAGTTGTGTGATCTGTGAACGTTGCTGAAGTTTCCTTCGTTTCCCTCAAAGTTTCCCCTTCTCTGGCGCTGAAGCCTCAGTACGTCTCTGTCCCTTTGACAGATCGCACACGGGTGTTTTACAGACACAGTGGCTGTGGGGGTATACAGGCTTTGTTTTGGTTTTTTTTTGGTTTTTTTTGTGTGTGTTGTTGCAAGTTGTTGATGCATTAACTTGAATTGTTTTTAAACTAATTAAGGTCTTGCCTAAATGCAAGAAGTTGTGTATTTATACTGGTATGGCTTTCTTCAAAGTTGTAAAACCTTTCTTGACTGGATACAGTTTTTGCAGCCTTTATATAAATATATATATGTATATATATGTGTGTATATATATAGATGTATATAGATGTATATATGTTTAACCTTTTAGGGCAGTATTTCAGCTTAATCTGGAAATTTTTACCCTGGTTCTCTTCTGTGGTAATTTCCTTTCAGAAATGCTGGTTGTCTTCTAGAGGTATGGATGTCTAAAGGAACTGAGAGCCAAGTTTTAACCACAAAGCCTCTTGTCTTGGAGTAAATTTTTTTTCTGTGTATTTAATGTAGTATTTACTGTAAATGGAAATAATTGTTTTTGAGGCCTTATTTATCCTTTTAACTAAAGGGAGTTTAAGTATAAAATATTTTTGGTGAGAACAAAACCTTACTTACCATCATTATATAATGGTGTAGATTATCAATAATCAAGAAAGAGGTGGTAATTGTGAAGAATTGCTACAACTGCCTCCTGTTTCTGCAGTGGGATCTGTATAGGCAGGGTTCAGCACCTCAGCAGAGCTGTCTTAAGGCATTGTACAAATATAGATAATCTTTGGCTCTGCAGCTGTTGTCAGGCTAGAAATAACACTTTAAAAAGATGAGTTTCTGTACTTGTATTACCAGTGATCAGAAAGTTACACTTGGAACATAAAAGGCTGATTCTCAGCAAAGTGCGTAAATAGCTTTTAAATCCTTTTACTCGGGGACAGTCCTTTTACTGTGTATTTGTACAGGATTTAGTGCAAGGTTCAACGCAGTTGCCAAGCTCTTTTTGTGGGATTTGATAGAAATTGAGTAACTTCTTGACAGTGTAGAACTCCATTTCTAATTTTGAGCTGTGAATTATGACCGCCATGTACCATTTAATTTGGATGCTTTTTTCCTATTTAATGTATTACTAAAATACTTTTTCAGTAACATGTAACCAGTACTTAGACAATGAGTGACATAAAACTCCTGGCAGCACGTGCTGATATTTTACATGGCTGGCCTGACTGCTCTAACATTTGTGTTGAATCAAGTAAGTCTCTCAAGTAAAAATGATCTAACTTACCATAATTTGATTAATACTTGCTTCTAAGAGTAGTTGATCTGTTAAAAGCCGTGACAGTACTATTAGACAGAGCAAAGCAAGCGCTGGATAAACTTCGTGCACACAACCAGCGTGGGTTCAGTTGGAAAATGTTTGCTTCTAGATACCAGGGTATAACCAAGAGCCAAGCAGTGGGGTGTGCTGCCATGGTCTAGTCTTCCCTGAATGATTTGAGGGGGCAGCAAGGCTGTAGGAAGCTGCCTTCACACCTTCCTTCAGTTTATTAATCACGTATTTCTGTACGGGAGGGTTGGATTCGGTGCCTCTCAGGATGCCGTGACATCAGGTGTGCTCAGCGTGAGGGGTGGTGTGGCGAGTGGGACCAGTTGTGCTCACATGAGTCAGAAGAACCAACTCCAAGGAGTTCCTCTGAAGAATTGCAGCACCTGGGACACAAACATCAACGGAGGTGACCCAGAAGAGTGTTTGCGGAGGGGTCGGTGAAGGAGGTCAGAAGAAGGGATCTGGGGCAGGAAGGCTGAGAGTGCCTAAGCTGTGCAGAAGTTTATAGAAAACCAAGAGGAGCTGTTGGTTTTTAATAAACTTACGTGCGGTCATGTTTACGGGTGGATTGGAAGAAGAGACAAGTGTTTGTGCCATGAACTTCAACCTCTTATTTGCTTTCCTTCTTCCTTTTTTCCAGTGCATCATTTGGTTTTCTCTCCTCCATGATGGAGGGGGAGAGAAGGCACTAATTATTTATAAGTGTTAGTCATACCCCATCATTAAGCTTAGTCACTACTCAGGACTGTGCACTTGATGGTTAGTAAAAATTGAAACGAGACTTGGTTTTGTTTAAAAGCTTTCTGACTGCAAGCTTGCAGGTGTGAGAATACTTTTATTTTTGTGTTCAGGCTAACCAAAGAAGCAGTGCTATTTAATAAATGTTGCTATCGGCCAAATGACATGTAATATCATGTCCACGTTGGTAGTTTGTATTTGAACTCACAGGCGCAGTGTTTGGCATGTTCTCAAAGCAGAATAACTTCTGTATTGGCAGTGAGAGGTATAAAATCGCGGGCTCTTTCTGCAGAGAAGTACTTGAAGCTGTCAGTTGATAGAACTGTCTAACATTGGGTCTTCACAGCTCTGGGTGAAAAGGTGGAGTCGCAAAGGGTTTTTTCACTGCTGAAATGACACATATACCTAGAGTAGGGCATTCACAGTGGGGTCAAATTAAAGAAATGTGGGGATTTTTAAAATGATTTTCATGTACTTAGTTGTTTTAGGGTATTGCTTCTTGAAGGAAGATGGTGTGGATTTAATGCGTTGCTCCTCCTTAAGTGTTTGTGTGCGGGCTCTGGTAAATGCGCAGTAGCTTGCCTGTTTGCATTTCGTGAGGTGCTTGAACCGCACTTGGGTTGATACGCCTTGGTATGGACAAACTGCCAGAGGCGAAGGCTGAGTTTTAAAATCTACTATTTAGAAAAATAGATCAAAAGAGTTAGTGACATTTGATTTTGTGTCTTCCTTTCTCAAAACCAAATCCGATTTTGGTATAACTGCATTTTTGTTTGAGTACATTAAAATTAATGGCGGAGCTAAATCTGGATCACTTGGAGATCAGTAACTGAAATAACTGATTTAGTTCTTGATAGTGTTTTTCTCAGTTCTTTCTACGTCGGGCTAAAAGCAGATCCATGCGATGATTGAGCTGCAGTTTGACAGAGCGCTCTGGCGTTCTGGCTTTCTATGCTTGACAAGAAAGGATTGTTAACACACTTTCAAGGAAATACAGCTTTCCAGAAGAGTTAAAAGAGTTTCAAATCACATTGTTGTTGAAGTGTTTGTCAATTGTTGCCATATAAAATGACACATTTCCCAGAACACATCTTACGCACCTTTTCAACTGAGCAGGTAGGATTTCTTTCCATATGAGATCACTGTTAAGTACGGTGACTTCTTGGTACTCCAGCATGACATATTCCTTTAACTATATTCTTCATAATGTGTTCTTGTGTACTAGGTCTGTGCAAAACATGATTTTCTGTGTACTGCAGTCAGGATTCCTGATGATGTTTGAGAATGTATCTTTCATCTATGTTGGCAGTAAGTGTTAATCAGCTGTTCAAGAATTAGTATTTCACAGACCATAACTGTTCAGTTATGGTCTGTGTGTGTAGACTGGGCATGTGGGGAGAGTGATGCTAGGCAAATAAAGAGGAGTGCTGTAGTAAATGAATGCAATACTGAAACATTTAGGCATTGTATCAAGGTAAAATTTAACTTTACTCCAGAGTGACGTGAGTAGAAGGGTGAGTGATGTGCGTTTGTGTTCCTGTAACTAAGTTCCTGTCAGAACTCTGCCCTGCCGCTCCTCGCTAGGGTGTCGTGTTTAGTGCCTGTCAGGGGAGATTCCGAGTGTTTTGTATCAGCGATGCTCTGAAGCCCAACAGTCCTTTTCTTTTTTTTCGTGCTGAAAAAAGGCATGGATGCTGAACCCTTAACAGGCACCTCTAAGATGTGTTCCCCAACAGTCCTTTTCTTTTTTTTCGTGCTGAGGTGTAGCTCACCTTAAGCACGATGGATGCTGAACCCTTAACAGGCACCTCTAAGACCTGTTGAGCGTAGCGTGCGCTGTGTGCCCTTGGTACAGCTGTGCGCAAAGCCTCAGCCCACGGTGCTTTAGGGTGCCCCTTACTCTGAAACGAGACGTGAGGGACTGCCGGGGAGCCTCTCAGGTTGCTCCCGTGTGCTGGACAGCTCTGGGGCCGCCGGCCACATTTATGGCCCGGAGACTTGGAACTCGGCAGGGATCTAACTCCTGTTTGTACAGGCACTCCTCACCCGTGCCAGGGCAGCGCAAACGCTTCTGGAGTGGGCTGAAGTCACAGAAAGTCGTGGGTTCACTCTCAGCCAGCTGGTTTGCAGGAGCCGATACCTGCACTGTGCAGACCTCTCCGTAAGCGCTGTGGTTCTCCTTGCTGCGCTGAGGTGCCTCTATAAAAGTCCCAAACCAACTACGTTTATTCATGAAACTCAAGAGCCTGGATCGCTGATGGTGTCAAAGATTTTGGCAAGAGAGTTCAAGTGAAAGTTTTTTCAGCAGAGATCACCTGAGGTTCCAAGCACCTTAGCTCTGACAGTGCATCGAATAGGGTGGTGCACATCTCATCAGGTGCAAAATAATGTGTTTTCAATAACATCCACAGCTGTTGTTCTTTAAAATTTTGTGCTATTCATCTTGATTTGTAATAACTATGTCTCGTAAGTTGGCGTATAGATTGTCCTTTGTGGTGCTACATGTCTGCTGGTTTATTATAGATGCTGCTCTTTGACATATGTAAAAAAATTCTAAATGTGCTAAATGTTGTCTTGTATTAGGTCGGATTCCCTTAATTAGGCACATTTTCACCGAGCTGAAGTCAACTAGCAGACTTTGTTAGGTTCTTCCCTCTTTTGCTAGCATTGCGTTCCTGTAGAGTGAGAACTTTTCCAGGTGGGTCAGTCATCGTAAGAGCAGGATTGGGGGATTGTTGGACAGCACTGATGTCAGTACCAGGTTCTCTTTTCCTTTTCTGCAGTAAGGGACCCTATTACATCTCATTTCTGCTTGAAGTTCTTCCTGTAGTTTGTATAGGCAGCTATCCTTTTCTCCAGCTGTCTCTGCAGTATTTTTCTAGCTTTCCTCCATTCGAAAAATCTTAGAAACTTTGTCCTTTTTTAAAGGTTTTTGTTATTCCAGGGTCTCTGTGTAGCCTAATCTGCAGAGCATTGACTCATCCCCTTTGCTTCGTATGGTTTCTGTGGTGTGTACAGTATCAACTTGCATAACCCTCCGCACACTTGCTTTCCCTTTTTGTTGCAACAGAATATCTTCTGGCAATGCAAAAGGGATACTATTATAAAGCTTTCTTCTGCTAATACGGCACAGCCCGCTTATGATTACCGTCAGGGTTTTTTTTTGTCATGTCAGATGTTTGTAGCATCTTGCCACAAACGAGCATGTGCTCGAGGGCTTAAGGCACAAACTGCTTCGATGTTCAGATAACCTCGTAGTGAACTTTGCCGGCAAATCTAGTTAGGATTTGAAGATTTGCCAGTTGTCGGTGGACTTTATGATTGATAACCCGCTTTTCTAGAAAGGTTGGTAGGAGCTTTGATTTCCTACACCAGAAGCATCAGTACTCTATTTATTCTTTCAGACTTGGACGTTCTTTCTGAGCATCAGTGTGTGTGTATTGAAGGCGATTCTTTGATGCCTAATCGATCTCTCTGACCCTGTTTTTTTTCCTCTGGAAATAAAGTTCTGTTACTTTTTTTTGCTTTAAAAAGATAATTTCTCAGGAGGCCAGAAAAAGGTATTCTTCATACAATTTCACGATCATATATATCTATTAATTCTAATGTCAAGTCTCAGATACTTAAAAACCCCAACTTACTAGAAATCTAGGTTCCTTGGTAATGGCTCTGAATTGGTCTGGGTTAGACCGGGAGCTACATTGTGGGTAAGGAACAAAATTCATAAACTTGAACCCTCTGTTCTTCTGCTCAGTGTCTGCATCAGAAAAAGAAATGCTGTTAAAATGTGAGTTACCCAGATAATTGGAGTAGTCTGCAAAGGCTACAAAGTAAATTTTCTTATTTCTTTATTATTCTGATAATTTTGTCTTTAGTCTTTGCAAAGCCAAGGCACATTTCAAAGGAGGAGGGCATCAGAATAAATGCCTGGTTTGTGGTTTTTGACATCATATGGCCAGAGCTCTTTACTTTTTATTCCAATGCGTGATTTTACAAGTTTTATTAATTAAAAAAAACCCCAAACAATCCCAAATAAAAAAGATACTTTGTGAATGGCAGTGCCATTAGCAAATGGAAGTACAAGTAGCGAGAGACAAAGGTGTGGAATCGTGCAGCTGCATCCGAGAGGAGCGACCGTTTCCATCCCGACGCTCTGGCAGGCAGGAGGGATGTGGGAAGGGCTCCCCAGCCAGAAGGCGGGAGGTGGCCGCGGCACGAGTCAGGACCGCAAGTCTTGCTGGCGTGAGGAGCAATCCAAGGCAATTTTGTTAATCCTTCATTTGGAGCCGTGATGGATTGTTTAATTCAAGCTAAAATAGGAGCCCCTTTCAGGATTCTCTTAAGCGTCTAACTTCTAACAAAAATGGTAATTAATTTTAATATTAATTACTTTTTTAATGAGAGACTTGGAAAGAATGCTTGAATGTTTGCATTTTTAATAGTGAATATCATTTTAATGTACACGTGATCAGACTTTCTAGGAAAAAGAAGGCAGAGATACTTAAAATGGCCAAGTTTTATTGTCGTTTTGCTCTAATTGAACATTTCCCGTGATCTTTATTAGCTGTTTAGTCTCAAATAACAATTCATCCATTTGTGGAACATAAATCTGGATAGCACACTTGAAACAGAAAGATATTTTTCATCCTTACTTTAAATATGTTGCTGAATTTAATTAGAGAACCGAGATACAATCTTGGTACAATCTGTCTGTCTTCTAGTATGTGGTGGTCATTTTCGATCTGATTCATGTAGTGTTTGCACCCATATGCACTGGAGTTTGAGGTTATACTTGTCTGTATTTAGATATTTAAATTAGTATTAGAATATTTAAAATAAAAGTTTTGGAATGTAAGAGAAAGAAATGTAGAGGGTTTTTTTCTACACGTGTGGGCCCCTCCTTTTTTACTTTGTAACCACTGAGTCAATTGAGGGGTGGTGGGTGTATGTGTGGGGAGAAGGGGCTTTATAGCCCTACGGTGACTTTGTTTAGAAGCGGGAAATAAATGGGACTGCCTTTTTAATTCTTAATCAAGTTAGCCCCAATGAGCTTTCTGAACTTCACTGAAAATCCACTTAATGCCAGCTTAGGTGTAGTTAGTAAGGTGGGGGTTTTTTTGGGTTTATATATATATATTTTAGCTAATTGGGTTGGAAAAGCATCTGTAGCTGGGCTGGGGGAAGAGAAGCTGAGAGCAGCTCTGTCTGTCTTTTTAAAGCACTCAGTGAGTTTGGAGAGGTGCTAAGTGTTCCGTCAGGAATTACTCGCCTGCGTGCTCTGGTACCGGTGTGTTTCTGCACAGGAATTTCAGTAGGGAACTTCATTGCCATCTGAATTTTTACACTTTTTCTGAAATTACCCCTATACTAACAAGAAATAAGTTCAAGCAGGTAAAATGTCTTGGATCATTATACCACGATTAAAGTTTATGCAAGACTCCCCTGATGTTTGTAATTACCTTTATGTCTGTGTAACGCTCCTTAAGTGTGCACAGCAATTTATCAATAGTAGACCCTAACTTAAAGACACGTTAAGGGTATAAACTGCAATTGCCACGGATCAAATAGGGGTGTAGTATCAAGTAATATTTAAATAGGGACAGATCTGAATGTAGCTTCGTATGAATTACTTTTTTTTTTATTATGACTTCTAACCCCCTGTAGTTAGAAATCTAGGCCTTAAGAGTCAGGGTTTGAATTACAAATGATTATTTTGTCTGTCTGCTGCCAAAAATTGAACTTTCTGATATGTTTTCTAAAGCTCCCATTAATATGCTTTTCAGCTGTCTGTTTGAGCAGTTGTGCTCTGTTAATGTGGAGGCATGTTCTGATTTTGCGTGTAGCTCGGGGAGAATATTTCATTGTTCAGACATTGTGCTTACTCAGGGGTAGTCAACCTTCAGTTTGTGGTTCTCTCCCTTCTTTTCTCTCTTACTTATGTTTTGGGGAGCAAAGTAATGAGTTGACAGGACTGGTGTGTCCCAAGGGGTGGTTGTGACCTCAGTCACTTTTCCACTGAGAGGGAAATTTAAAAAAACAACCAACCCTTCCTCCCCAGACTCCAAGCTGTAGTATCTCTTACCTTGCTTCTGGAAGGAGAAAAAAAAAAAAAAGAAAAGTCTTTAAAGACTTTGGATGGCACGTTAGCCTTAGAATATCCTAGAACTCCCCAAATGGTGAATTTTGAGAAGGAAGTTTCTGACGGGATGTCAGCATAATTGTGCGACCTTTAAGGGTTTCTGAAGCACGGAGCGTGCGTGGTCGTATTGAGCCTTTCCAATCGCTGGGAAGTGAATGGTGGGGAACAAGCCGTAGTATTTGGTGTTGGCTTGAAAATAGCTCCTCTAATCAGACTTCCACTGTACTGATGTTTTCAGTTATAATAATATTGAAGATTTCCACTGATTCAGTGTTTAGCTTCTTCAGCTGATTATTACGAGGGATGACAAAAATGGGCAACATGAGTTCATTTCCCGAGATTTTATGTTTGCATATTGGAAGAGGATGCCAAATTCAGTTTGCACAGTAATGTGCTTGATGTAGTAGCAGATCCATTTACAGTCTTTAAAATATAGAATTTTTCAGTTTTTTTTTTTCTTGTCAGTAGCCTCCTCCCTGTAGCATGAGGGTGATGATGAGAAAGTATTGATGGTTCCAACGGATCAAGCTCTCTGTTCAGTGTTGAGGCTTTTACATTTCTTGTGAGCTCTGCTGGTGATGTATGGCTTTGCTATTTTAATGAAAATGCTTCTTGCTACATAAGTTACAGGAGAAAAGACCTTACTTGTGAGGATGGCTTTGAAAAGGTTTTTTGGGCTTGACAGGGAAACGAAGAGTATTTACCTCTATGGTCTGCAAGGTTATAAATAAGCTTTTCCTGCTCCTCCTTTCCAGAAAAACAGTTTGAGAATATTTTTTTCTAGATGCGACTCTTATCCGTAGCACATTGTGCCCCTGCCTTAACACTTCTAAATAAGTTGCAATGGAAAATCACGTTTTTGATGTAAACTAGTTTAACATCTCTGTGGCTCTGCTTCATGAAAAGAGAGTCAATGTAGAGAATGTAAGGAAAAATTAGGAGCAAATCAACTAATATAATCTGGTTTTCTTTTGAACTCCTTTTTTAGAAGTCAGTATGTGGGTTTTTGCAGTTTAACACTAGTTTTCGAACGGTCCAAGGAAACTGCTTAAGGTGTTGTCTGTAAACATTTCAGCTCTTTATCTGAACAGAAAAGCGAATAAAAGCTCGATTCCTTTGAAGCGGTTACGCTCTGAGATGGCAGAGACCAGATCTCCAGATATTGTTGGGGAACACATACAGGCTTTTTATTCACTGAACACCACTTGAGGAAAACTTTCGTGATTTCAGGAGTGCCTCTTGGTTTTCATGGTGAAGTTTGCTCCTCTAGTCGCTCTCAGAAGGGCTCACCAATCCTGAGTGCCCAGGGTGTTTCCTTGGGTGGCTTTTTCGGAGCTGGTGAGGTCCTGAAGCTCTGGGGAACTGAGGCACGCTGAATGAGGGAGCTCTTGGAAAGCAGCTCACGTGGTCCAGGTCCTGTTTGGGCTTTCAAGGAAGAGAGACAATCATCTGAAAAATCTGCCTGTTCAATCTGGTTCCCTATAGCTGCCCGCTGGGGTTAAGTCTGTTGATCTGAGTGACTGAGCAGGGAGTGACTGCCTCATTTCCATCTCCATTTTATTCTTCTTTTGGGGTGTAACGTGGCACAACGCAGTCTGCTGCAGATGCACACGAGAAAGATTATGATTTTATAGCCACTTTCATTACTGTGTTGGTTATGGGAAATTAATTTAGAACTGAGACAATTGTGTTCCTGTTGATGGTGAAGCCTATGTTTGATTAGATCCCCCCAGCTTAAAGAAAAATTAACAGGAAAATTGCAAGACTTTTATTTACAGTATTTCATAAAAGAAATTCCTTAGTAAAGGGCAGCAGAGTTTTTACATGGTTGCTAATTTTAACCTCTAATCACATGGAATTTTTTGGTTGGGGTGAATACAACTCATTCTGCGTTCTGATGCACACCATACTGAGCATTTTGATGGAGAAAAAGTATTCCTGTAATTAAGCTATTCTGTACAAAGTGTGGTGATGCAGCTGGGTGTTTTGCTTTTATTCCAAACAACTTTTGTTAGCCATGCGGCCCTTGTATAGCACTTGAATTCCCGATGTGTCCAACGTGGATAAAAACAAGAAAAAGAAAAAAGTTCTGTGATATTTGAAAAGAATGTACGTTTCTTGACCAATTTCTTTTTTCCCAGGCATGGTCCTTGTGCGCAGTGAGAATGGGCAGTTGCTGGTGATCCCCCAGCAGGCCTTGGCGCAGATGCAAGCACAGGCACATGCCCAGTCTCAGCCTCAGAATACCATGACTCCTCGTCCTGCTACACCTACTAATGCTCCTCCAGTGCAGATATCGACCGTGCAGGTTAGTTCTGTAATTTGTGGGGTTAAAAGCTGTAAGATTTTTTTTTTCCTGTGAAGAATACACCAGAAAGTAAGATTATGATGTTAGTGATTTGAATAAACCATTGATGAAACCGATGCTACAGAGGCTTTGCCACATGGTGTAGGGATTGCGTTTTGGTCCTAATTCTGTCAAAGTTGGGCTGTTACTCACTGGAAATATTTTTGCCCAGCTGAATGGCATGAAGTTTAAAATTGTTTGATGGAAAGAAGGCCATTCAAGGATGTGTATGGTTAACTTGTAGATATCTTTCCCCCTGAAAAAATCATTACTCTTTGTAAAACAAAAAAAGTGAGCATGTGTATATGTATACTGAGATCATCACAGTTGTGTTAAGACTAAAAAGCCTTCTCACAGTTTTATAGTGGTCCAGGTGGCTTATTTGTATCTGTAATAAAGGCAACAGTCCAGAAACAAAACACTAGGTAAAGTAGATTGTATTTGAATATAAGAACTAACGTGGTTTGGTTTTTTCCCTCTCTTCCCCAGGCTCCAGGAACGCCTATTATTGCACGACAGGTGACACCAACTACTATTATCAAGCAAGTGTCTCAGGCTCAAACAACAGTGCAACCCACAACAACGCTACAGCGTCCTCCTGTTGTGCAAGTGAGTCTGTCAAAAATGGGATGTGTACATGAGAGACTTCAGTTGTTCAGAGTAGCTGAAACCCTGCCAGAAACAGAAGAAATTGCTGAGTGTGTAGAAGAAATATCTTCTGGGTTATCCTTTTTGAAAAACTTGGAGATCTCAATTTCCTGTATATTTCGTGTTTATGTGTATTGTTTATCATTATTCCACATGACACTTACACGCATATATACTGAAAGGTATCCTGTTACTAGTTGGTGTAGTCACAGAACTGACTAAAATAAAACACCTTTATACTTTCTGCCTCAAGAAAGTGACAGATTCCCTTTGGATCTGAGCTGCAATGCTATTCCTGTGATGGACCTGCAGTTCTTGGAGTTCTGCAGCAAAATTTACAATTATGAAAAATTGCACCGTGCTGGCAGCCTTCCCTTCTACGAGCTTGTTCTCTCTTACACAGGTCTGTGCTTTGGTCTTTGTGCTTAGGGAGATTCTGATAACTCCGAGATAAGTAGTGGTATGTGGGCTCTCTTCTAACAGCCTGCCCTGTATTAATGAGATACTTTCCTGTAATTTTTTTTTTTTTTTGAGGGGTGGTGGCGTGAGTTTAATTCACAGTGCAAAAGTGCAAAATTCTCCACATGGCTTCCAGGCAACAGTGATACAATATGATTGCTGTCGCCTAATCTGTTTCATTGTGCTTTCTTCATCCTTTGAGTAGACAGGATTAGAGAGTTTTAATTTAAAACATGCAGGTTTTGCTATGCATCCAGTTAACCTTTTTCTCCTCAGAGAGCCTTTGCTTATGCCAGTGATCTTCCCAGATCTAAGAGTTAATTTACCTAACTGAGTCTCCTTCATTTGCATTGCTGTTATACCAGACAAAAAAAAAATCACTCCATCTACATTTTTTTTTTTGCTGTAATGAGCATACCATGGACTTCATTTATCCTGATTTTGAAAAATGAGACAAATTAAATCCTTGTTTCCTTTTCTGTCTCCCAGAATACCGATGAAAGTTAGCTTTGACAGCTCTGGAGTCTCTTTTCTTGTGCATGTTTAAAAAAACAAGTTTAGGAATGATTTCTTTTAGAATTCTGAGAGGTAGCTGTAGCTCAGTAAGAATTACTGTCCCTGGTTGGGTTGTCATTAGGAATTGGTCTGTGTTGGAAGTCCGTGAATGAACTGTGTACGTATAAAATTGTCATTTACAACGTTGATTCTGAAAACGTGGTGTTCCTGCTTTGAATTACCAACTTGTCCGCAAAACCAGCAGAATGTTTTATCCAGTTGCTCATGAAAAAACCTAGGTAAGACATGAGTTTTGTGGCCAACGTGCCTCTTCAGAAATTCTTCCATTGGAAGTGGTGTTTAAGGGAAAGGGCAAAAAAAAGCTATTATATTCACAGAAATGCAGCACTCATTTTAGTTGTTTTGAAACCACAGTGTCTGAGGGTATGTTTATGGTATTACTTTGCCGTTTTATACAGTAATCGAAAATCTGTGATCCTTAATTAACTTTTGGGATGTTGGGCTTGACTGTGTAGTGTTCGTGCCATCTGGTGGCTCTCTCTTGCCACTGCAGCAGGTCATAGCTGCTTTTTATGGCAGCTGTCAAAGATGCTCTGCTGTCCTGTGGCTCAGCTTGTCTGATGGCTCAGGAAAGCAGGTTTTTAGTAGTTACCAAGCCAAATAATCTTATGTTTGTGTTCTCTGCAGCCTCAGATTGTTCTGGGTGGTACTGCACAGACAACTACGTTGGGGACAGCAACAGCTGTACAAACTGGAACTCCTCAGAGGACAGTACAAGGAACGACGGCAACCTCCACGATTGCTACAGTAAGATGCTGAGTGCATGTAGAGTCATTTTGTTCACTCTCACACTGGTGTGTGTACGTACGTATATATAGACACACACACACAGATCAGAGTGGGGAGTAGTAAACGTGCAGGAGTTCTGTGAACTGTCATTCGAGGTCTTGTCAGCGGTAGTTCATGGTTGGACTCGATGAACTTAAAGGTCTTTTCCAATCTAGGCGATTCTGTGACAAGATAAACTTTGAGTAGAGCCATATAATTGTCCAGGAGGGATCGCAGGTGACTTGAATTTTGACAGCTGTCCAAGTATTAGTTTTAGTTTCTGTAACCGTTTTAACACACTCCTTTTAGAAAACATACTAGGTGTATCTTATAGGTAAGTGAAGTTCTGCACTGCAGAGTAGAACTGGTATGGGAAGGACTAAGAACTTGGCCCTGATTCACTCAAGATGCATGTTTCTCAGATGGCAAAACAGGAAGAATCTGTGCCCTGTGCTATGCAGTGGAAAGGAGGAGCTTTGCCATTAGTTGTCCTGCTAAAACGTGTGTTTCACATATACAGTGTGCCATTCTTAAAACATTTTGTTTCCTAACTTCATTAAGAATCATAATTTATTAAATTTTGTTAACAAAAATGTACAATGCATAATGTAGATATGAGGCAAAGTCATAATGTCTGTCTGAGCATGTCTTAAGTGGTGAGGGAAACAAATCTATAAATAATATTGTGCAGTGACGTACTCGAGACTTTACTTCTCAAAGTATATGGTCAGATCATGTGTTAAAAAGAATTTATCTGCAATTCTCTGACTGTTTCCTTTCTACCCCTCCTCCCTCCATAACAGGAAACTATGGAAAATGTGAAGAAATGCAAAAACTTTCTGTCCACATTAATAAAACTGGCATCATCTGGAAAACAGTCTACAGAGACTGCAGCTAACGTGAAAGAGTTGGTACAGAACCTGCTGGTAAGAAAAGTTTACTGAAAGCTGTAAAAACAGTATCTGGTAAAATGAAAGAGATTTTATAATCTGAGAGAAATCACACTGAAACATTTCTTCTGAATTAGAATATATGCATAAATTTTACTTTAGGCTTGTAAACAAGACATTAGTGCTCATATTCATGCATGACAAGGCAAGTAGAGTAAATGGTGACTTTTAAAAATTCTAATTTCTTTAATTGATAAAACAATGAGTAAAAAGATGAATTATGTACTCGAGGGAAGACACTACAGCTAGTGTAATAGCTGAATGTAGGAAATCACAAGCTTTTACCAAAAAAAAGAAATTATTATTATCTGAAGCTAATGTAAAAGCTTGACATACTTAGTGTTTATAAGACAAGTACTAGTAGCCTGGTTGTTGGCAACCTGTAAGGTACAAATGTTCGTTCCAGGTGGATTATTATTATCTGAAGCTAATGTAAAAGCTTCACATACTTAGTGTTTATAAGACAAGTACTAGCAGCCTGGTTGTTGGCAACCTGTAAGGTACAAGTGTTTGTTCCAGGTGTTGTTGTGTGACAACCAGAGATTGTCCCAAGACCAAAACTGGAAGTGTGTCTTCCTGTGAGGGATACGCTTTTAGTTTTGTGAGAGACATCTTTCTTTTTGAGCTTATGGTGGACACGGTTTTAGTTATTTGAAATGCAGTACTTTTGGAAAAGAAAACACCACAGGTGGGACTGCTCGGCTGTGCTGAGCGGTGGGTGACCGACTGATCCAGGTCGTGGTGACGTATTCTTGTAGGTTCCACCTGGCCCTTTGATCTCCACATAGGCCGTTCCTGTAGTGGTGAGAACTGAAGATGCTTCTTCAAATTGACCGAAAGATGGGAAGAAGAAAAAGATGAGACTATAGGTCTTATTAGTTGGAATTTGTGGTAAAGTTAGTTATTACCATAAAGCTATCGGTAACTAAAAATAGTGTGAGATGATAAACCCACTTATTTTCAAAAAATTGCTTAGTTTTACATTTTCCATTGAACATCTGCACAAGTTAATTTCTAGAGGTTTGTTCATTTGGATTTTCTGTTTTGAAGGATGGGAAAATTGAAGCAGAAGACTTTACCAGCAGGCTGTACAGAGAACTTAATTCTTCACCTCAACCTTACCTTGTGCCTTTCCTGAAGGTAACTTGCGTGCACTGGTCCTTATATATTTCTGTGCTTATGTATCACCAGCAATGAACACAAGCACATCTTTTACCAGTATAAATGGAATTCCAGAATGGTGTAAATGGAAATTTTTAATTGTCTCTGGTTAGGTTTTTGCTCCCTTAAAAAATAGTTCTGCCTTTTGGTTCCAAGAGTTTGTAGGATTTATTGGCAATAACATAATTTCTACAAGAGTGTCACGTTGTAGCTCTTCAGAGAAATCTGAAAGGTTTTCTTTCTATGACTTATAAGCAGTTTCTTTCCATAGCACCAAACCCATGAATTCATTTATTATCCTCTTTGTAGTCTTGGAAAGAAAGCAAGGATTGAATGATGCGGGAAACTGTACCTTCTGGACAAACTCATATTCTTTTGCCTGTGCTCTGTAACTGTTTGTATGGATAAACAGAAAAATGTAATAAATCCCATTTGTCATAAACTTTCTAGTCATTGAACACATCTCAGAACAATGCTTATTTTGAAACATTTGCCATCTGAAAATCAGAGAAAATACAACAGCGCTGTATGGCAAGAGTGTAACTCTGCTTGACTGATGCCTGATTTAGGGGTGTAGTTGTGGGTGTGTGGTGACATTTCTGGGTTCTTAAATGCTTGTTCAACCTTGAGCTGTTCGCAAGGACAAAAACTATCACCGTAAGAATCTGGTAAAACACTGGAGCTGTTCTGAAATCTCCACTGGTGTTCCAGTATGCCCTGTAAGCCATCACATGTCACAGCTTGTATATGTGTGATAACTCAGTTGAGGAAGACAGCACGGGCTTGGGTTGATAAATACCTACCGGGGTTCCATAACGTGGATGCCCACGATATCCAGTCTTCCACAACGAAACTTGTGTCACTCTGTCCAACTTCAAATGTCTAACTCTGTCTAACTTTAAATACCGTACTACCGTACGGTATTTCTGCGCACGTCCCTGTCGTGATTCCTGAGGTGCGTGCAGCCTGATCCACCGGACTGAAATGAAATGTAGTGCTTTTTACAATAAATGTTTCTTTGTGCAACCCAGGGTTAAAATACTCAAGCGAATTCTTTCCTTTCATCTTTTTAGAGGAGTTTACCTGCCTTGAGACAGTTAACACCGGACTCTGCAGCGTTTATTCAGCAAAGTCAACAGCAGCAGCCAACAACGCAAGCAACGATAGCGACGATTCCGTCTGCGGCCGTGCTTATAAGCTCCTCCGTTCAGCGCACAGCAGGGAAGGCGACTGCGACTGTAACAAGTACTCTCCAACAACCTGTCATCAGCCTAACTCAACCTGCACAGGTTGGTGTTAGTAAACAAGGACAGTCTGCACCACTGGTACGTAAGCTGAAGTGCATCATCTGTTGTGGCACAGGGTTTTTTTGATAATGCAGTGACTTTTCTTCTTGAATTGGTAGTTCAGCTTCTTCAGAGATTTTTGAGCTCTTTAGAGGAACTGGCTACTAAGAAAAACTAAAGTGTAGTTTAAACTCCATTCTTCATTAAAGTACTACATTATTTCCTATTTTAGCCTGAAATACTGGCAGATTGCTCTCTCATGGATATGTAGCGATGGAGACAGTGTTCTGGAGGATCCTTCATTTCTCACCTCCTAAGTCTAACAACAGATGACCCCAAAAGATGAGCTAGGCCTAGACACAAACCAAATAAGAACAGCATAATATGCAACACTTTCTTTTTAACTCTTCTCACAGCAAAGCAGTGTCTGAGTTTGAGCTTCTTCTAGGATGTGTATTAATTAATATATATAGTTAAATTGCTAGGGGTTTTTTGTTACTTCAGCATCCCCTTTAGAGCGTTTGGCATTCATCTGAGCTGCTCTGTCCAGAAATTTCCGTATAAAATTCAAAGGAGATATCTCTTTTTATTACTCCACAATTTTTTCTCACTTACCTTGAGAGAAAAACTACTGATTATATTGATCTCAACTGACTTTATAACCTAGGTGTTGTAGAAGGAACTTAGGAACCTAGAGAAGGCATCAAAACTGAACACTAATTAGTGCTACATTTACAAGAAAATAGTTTGGCCTTTAACTTAATTATATGAAATAGTAACAAAAGTAGGAGAAGAAAGATTCGCAGTGTTACAGAAACGGAGTTTGCAGAATAGGCAGAGTTGTTAGATTTCTTTACAGTAGTTTGCAAGTAGGTTTCTGAGAGGTCAGAAGATGGGTTCGGGTAAGTGGCTGTGACTGCAGCATCGCGCTGTGACCCCGCTGTCAGGAGTTCATGTTCAGAAGCAGCGTGGCAACAATTTCCTGAGACTTGATCTAACCTGACAATGCTACAGTACAAAGCTACATGGCTGTAGCTTATGCTGATTCTGAATGAAAACAGCGTATTTAGAACCAACTGGATTATCTTTATCGTGTCTCTGTTATTTTTAGTTCTAGAGTTTGTTCTGGCAGATCCACTTTGCCTCTGAATCTCTAATGTAGAATCCACGCGCAGGAATTTTTAACTGGACCTTGGTGATTATAGATGTTTGATTAATGATTTCTTTTCAGTATCACAAAGTGAAATATTAGTTTTCCTGTAATGTGTAATTTATCTAAAGAAACTTTTAAATACCTTAAAATGGGCTGATTCTAGATCAATGTGTTAAGATCACAACTCACAAATCGATTGCTAGGATTTGTTCTTCTCGCCTGATTCTTAGTCCTAGTTATTTCTCAGAATATTTACAGTTTGGTTTTTTTCCTTTCCTTTGCAGGTTATCCAACAGCCTCAAAAAGCAGGGACATTGATAAGGCCCCCACAGGTAACATTGACACAGACACCGATGGTAGCGTTGCGGCAACCACACAGTCGTATCATGCTCACTACTCCTCAAATTCAACTGAACCAGCTTCAGCCAGGTACGAGGTCGAGATACTCGGTGTGTGCTGTGTTTGAGAACATTAACTAAGTCTCGTTTGTGAATGCCAGTTCCCCAGTGCCCCGTGGCCGTACGACGGCTGTTGTACTCAGTGCGTAGTGCCGCAGTGTCTGGGGGTACACGTGTGTCGGGGCAGCACTTCCAGCAAAAGAAATTGTTTGGATGCTGGAGTTGTGTGGGAAGGTGCCGGTTTTAGAGGGGTGGATTCTGACAGTTGCTGTGGAGGCAAAGTCTTTGCGCCAGACCTGTTGCCGTGACTGCCTGTGACTGGCTTGTACCTCTGAACTCTGATGCAGGATTTGGTGACTACAAATCTTGTCTTTCTCCTTGTAGTACCGGTGGTAAAACCCGCAGTATTACCTGGAAACAAAGCTATTGCCACTGTTTCGACACAAGTAGCTGCTGCTCAGAAGAATAAACTGAAGGAACCTGGGGGAGGCTCTTTTAGGTGAGGAACCACGTGCTTATTTGTGCTTGTGCCGCCTGAGCACCCTGCTCAACTCGGTGGGAACCTTTCTGGCTGCTGCAGGGCTGCTTCGTCGGGCTGGGCAAACTCACAAGAACTAGAGGTGGATTTTCGGTGGGCGAGTTTGCTACTTGAACAAACAGCGGTGGACATCCGTGTGCCGGACCGATTTCTGCAGTTAGCATGGCATTAAGGATAAATATCAAACCTGACAAAAAATTCCAGCCTGGGCAAGCAAACAGAACTCATTCCTTCCTCCCAACTCTGCTTGGGTTATTTGGTGTACAGCCTCTCTTACTGAGTGCAGTTTATTGTTGTTATGTGGTAGTGGGGTGTCTGGTCTCCTATTTCTCAAGGTATTCAACAATTACATAATAAGAAAGGATCTTGATAAAACAAGACGTATGAAACTGCAAAAATACTTAGTGCTCTTTGAAGTCAAATTATCTTAGTTTTATTTTATCATGTAATAAAAGTAAGTAAAACGCGAAAATGAAATGAAATATTCAGGTTTACTGTGGAATTCATTATATGCAGCTGTAGTGTTACAGCAGTGGGCTCACATAAGCACAAAATGTTATGAGTATAATGAGTTTTCCTTTCTTAAGGGATGATGATGACATTAATGATGTTGCATCAATGGCTGGAGTCAACCTGTCAGAGGAAAGTGCTCGAATATTGGCGACAAATTCTGAGCTAGTGGGCACATTAACAAGGTCCTGTAAAGACGAAACCTTCCTTTTCCCGGCACCTTTACAAAGAAGGATATTAGAAATAGGTATGTTGATTTTTCTTGAACTTGAATAAAAACAAAGGTCACTAGTTTAACTGAAAGCATTTTCCGTAGGAATTGGTTTGGATAGTTTAAAGTGGCTGGAGTAGTCACCTTTTGTATATTGTGATGCGCGTGCACAGTCACTCAGCTTACAGAAGTAGAATAGGGTTAAGGGACAGCAAACCTATAGAGTTGCTTTCTAAAATTTTAACATGAAAGTTTTTGGACATTGGTTAAAATTCTGACTGTATAAAATGGTAAGATGTAACAAAAATAATGACATTTGTGTTTTAAAAAGAAAACCCAAATGCTTTTATCGTACTTATGTACTAGCATGGAATTGATGGTGGCAGAAAAAGCATTCCTCAGTTATTTGTTATACTGTAATATACAGCATTTATTAATAGATTGGAAGTTTTGTTAAGCTAATGTAAAGTTTCAAATGTGTGCCACTTCCTGTTTAATGCTAGTCTGAGAAATACTGAAGGCCTTGTTTTGCAAAGAACATTTAAATTTTCGTGACTGAGATTAGCCACATGTTTAGCTGTAGTGTAGGATAATTTTGTACAACTGACTTGTGTCCTGATCGTAGGTAAAAAACACGGAATAACAGAAATACATCCTGATGTAGTTAGCTACGTATCACATGCTACACAACAAAGGCTACAAAACCTCGTGGAAAAATTATCGGAGACTGCTCAACAAAGGAATATTTCTTACAAGGTAACTGTGTTTAATTTCACAAGTAAAATGGCCGAAATGCACAAGTTCAGTAGGCTATCATGTTGGAAGTTAGGTTGTTTATCCTTTTTGTTTCATCTTGCATTAAGATATTGATATACACGGGTGACTAGAACTCTTGAGCTTGCTTGTCCAAAATGTTTTTAGAACAAATGCAGAGAAACTGTGTCCTCCCCTTTATTATGTCAAATATTTAGAGTCTGAGTGATTGTGCAATCCAATAGGCAGACAGAAGCACTGCTTTGGATTCTCCAGAGACTGCTGCCTGACAGACGCGTGTTCTTAATAGATGCAAATGCCTACACCGTCAAAAAAAACTCCGTGCAGCTCTGTGAACTACGGTTGTGAGGTTAAGGCTGTGATGATATTACTTTAGAAGGCAAAATCTGATGATTCATGGAATAGAACAAAATGCTTTTAAGAATTCTAGCTGGTTTGACTGGTGTAAATATGCACTTGCTATTTGTTTGAAAAGGACAAAGTGAGCGTTTGAGCTTTAAATGTATATGTTCTTCTGCAGTACAAGCTAACAGCTTTGTTTTTAAGAAATGTAATGAGAAACATGTTTGCCTGTTTTCAGGATGATGAAAGATACGAACAAACAAGTGACGTTCGGGCACAGCTCAAGTTCTTTGAACAACTTGATCAAATAGAAAAGCAACGTAAAGATGAACAAGAAAGGGAAATTTTAATGCGTGCAGCAAAGGCAAGTGCTTGGATTTCACATACATTTGCAAAGTGTCATTTTTTGCGTCAAAACCACCGTTTCTTTTCATTCTAAAGTGCTTGCAATGAAGGGGAAGACTCATCTTCAAAGGTGGAGCTTGATGGAGATGTTCTTTAGCTAGAGCTCTGTTCTGCTTTTCATGCTAAAGCATGCGAGACTGATTTTGGCGGTCTCATTGCATGTTCCCAAATTAACAAAGGCCTTAAAACTTAGTGTTTGTACTTGCATTGTGAAAAAGATTAATTTTGTAGCTTGGTGGTACTCTTAAGTGGAATAGGGAGGTTGCGGGTATTTTGGAGACTAGAAACAGAATTCAGATTGTACAAGTTGGAGAAATACAATAAATAGGAAGCAGCTGATGTAAGCACAAATGTAAGAATTAGACTTTGTAGTTTTACTTGATGACCCTAATAGAGGCTGACTATGACTAACTAGACAGGAGCGCTCTAGAAATAATTCACAAAACCTAAGGTTTCTGTTGGGTTTGTGATCTGGTACAAGATGATAATGTCAAAATCCAAATTTTACGTAAGTTGTGAACCAACACCTTCATTTCAATTGGTTTCTTTTACCCCTGACCTGGAGTACTCTGTGCAGTTTTTGAGCCCTCCACCAAGAAGACTTCATGAGGAAAGTGGTTGAAAGTTCTAGAAAATGTGACCTATGAAATAAGATTAGAGGGTAAATCTGTTTAGTTCAGGAGAGAAAAGACTGGGGTGAGACTTAAGTTGTTGTGACTGTTTTGCATATTCATAAATTCCCTGCGTCTGCTGTGCCTACAGTGCAAAAGAGAAGACATAGGTTAATTGTTAGGAAAAGCTGGATATTTTAAGGGTACTCGAACATTGAATTAAAATATTTTTTGTTAGCGATCTAAAAAGGGCATGGGATTATCAACAATTGGGATTTGTTTGAGTATAGTGAGAGCAGGGATAGGTGGATGTTGATCTCCGAAGTAACAGGCGATAGGACAGGAGGAAACAGCCTCCAGTTGTGCCAGGGGAGGTTTAAATTAGACATTAGGAAAAATATCTTCACCAAAGGGGTTGTCAAGTGCTGGAACAGGCTGCCCGGGGGAGCGGTGGAGTCCCCATCCCTGAAGGGATCTGAAAGCCCTGTAGATGTGGCCCTTAGGGACATGGTTTAGCGGTGACCCTGGCATTGCTGGGTGAACAGTTGGGCTCGATGCTCTTCAAGGTCTTTTCCAAGCTAAATGAGTCTGGGATATGTACAAGTAGGTGCTTAAGCGACATGGGCAAGGCTGACGTAAATGGGCTGTTGGTCAGGCAGCTGCAGTTTGTTAAGTCCATGTGTAGGAGTAGCAGAAAGATGTTCTTAGTAAGCGTGTAACTACCCAGCAATGGGAGGGATCTTCCGAAAAGCGCAGGTCTGATCCCTTTTTTGATACGCAAAGTGTGTTTCACAGATCTTGTGTAATTTGTGTCTTGTAATGACATTGTTTAAGGCATAAATTCCTGTGTTATTTTTAACGAAGTTGAAAAAGGGTGTGTCTTTTCAAGACGAGGTACCTGAAATTAAGAAATGGAAAATATCTTTTAATTTCTAAAAATTATTTTCCCTGTTGCCCTCTCTGGGAGTGGTAGGTATTCTTCACTTCCTACTGAAGAACTACTTTCATATGCTGTGTAAAAAAACCTTATAATCTTTAATTGCTTTTGTAACTGAATTAATTCTTCTTTCTTTTTCTCCAACCGTTCCGTGTTCATCCTTTATCAACATAGTCTCGATCTCGACAAGAAGATCCAGAGCAGCTTAGGTTGAAACAGAAAGCCAAGGAGGTAAGCATTCACCTTAAGGTGAAGTTTTATTTTGGGAATACAAGAGAAAAATAATTAATTGTACTTCTCCTGGCAAATGCAGATGCAGCAACAAGAGCTAGCGCAGATGAGACAGAGGGATGCCAACCTGACTGCGTTAGCTGCGATCGGTCCCAGAAAGAAAAGGAAACTAGATTCACTGGGATCTGGATCAGGGACAGAGGTACGGTGTGATTGTGATGTTTCGTTTTGCTATGTCAGCCTCTAGAAACTTGTTGATTCGGAGCTTTCTGCCTCGTTTGGGGAAGCTTTCTGTGTGATAGAAGCACATTTCATCTTCATATTTCCTTGCTCCATGGCCAGGATCCCTTTTTACCATCTGTGTAGAGGCATAGGAAATCGAAGTGGAGGTGTCGTTCCCTTCTCCGTGGAACTGGAGGAATGTTAGAAAAGCCGACTCTGTTCTCTCAAGTCTTTGGGTTTTTGGATCTTTGTAGTTTTGGGAAGAGACCGTTGTGCTTGTAGCCGGTCTACGTAGATTGCACTGAGGTGGGTGCAGTTGTAGAGTTGAATCACCACTAAATTTGACAGCAGGAGCTTCAGGTTATAGGAACTTGTCCAATTTCTTTCTTCGGCTATTGATTTGCTTTAGTTTTAATATCTCTGCAGCAGATGAGTTTCCCCAATTCCACCTGATAATGATTTCTTGCACGTCATTTGTGTATTCAACTGTTCAATGTGGTATTTCTAAAATTTCTCTGCAGACTAAGTATCAGTATGCTCAGTATCTGATTAATGTGAGTTTAAATTCAGGTGGATTGGTAGACAAGATAGATTGCTAAACAAGTTACTAAGCTTGAAATGGTGTAAAATTGCTTTCTACATGGAAGAAATTCAACGTGGGATTTCTCTAGGGTGTAAAAAGAATAAAATTTTCTTGAAACTTGTAATTTGCAGGGCCAAAAGCTCTCTTTGTAATTTGAGGATTTTTCCCTGCAGGGTTTTGTGCCTGACAGCAAGTGTCAGGATAGTAATAGTTTAATAATTCTGTTTGTTACTCCCTGAGCATTCAAAATTTTTAGTGCTAAAGCATTTATACCGTAGAAAAACCTTTTGCTTCAAAAGCATTCACCTTACTTGATACTGAATTGCTAGAAAAAAACATTTGCATGTGCTAGATATAAAATGTTAGAGAACCATCAGAATACTAGTAAATGTTATTTTTATTTAAAAAAAGAATCAAGCCTCCTGAGCACCTTTTAAAGTAATTTTGAGTTTTGAAGTTTACTAAAATGACTATTACTGATAATAAGGCTTTTTTTGTTTGTTTGTTCGAAGTGAACAGATTGCCGTATTAAAGGTTTATAAATGTGGTTTAAAATTATAAAAGTTGCAGAATGCGGCACTTTTACGAAGATAGATGCTTTTATAAATGAAATTCTCTGAGCACACTGGAGTGTCTCACGCAGTGTTAGTGTTGGCATCACTTACGCATCCTCAGCTGTGCAACATTAATAGTCTGTTCATGTCACTTGGGTTAGGGAATGTGTTTTACAGCTCCTGTGAACACTTGTTTGTATTTCATCTAAATCTGACTAATTTAGTTATCCTAGATTAATCACTTACTGGTTAACCAATTAACTGTAGGTTCCCTGGAAATCTAATCTTTTTGTCTGTTTAATTAAGAACCAGCTGCTTTTGATCTGACAGACTCACAGCTGTGCTTTTGCTGCTGTGTCACTTGACATTTTTAAATGGAGCTCCGCTTGTCACCATTTGTGTGCGGGTTGTGGTTAAGGCATGTTACGAGTGTGGAAAATAAGGTTTGTCATTAGTTAGACACAGATCTGCAAATGGAAGCTTTTGATGTCTAGGAATGCTGGATCTTAATTACGTATAAAATCACTTCTAAGTAGTAATTGTACTGTTTTGTTTCAAAATTCAACGGGACAGGTTGCTGTCAGTTTTAAGACTTTTATGTTCTGTGATTTTACTGAAAGTTACCAAAAAGCTTCTTGACTTACTCCATCCCTACAAGAGTAGCATAGTTCTGTGTCTTTACAAAACCCCTCCTAAATCTTACCTTTGCATTTAAAGTATTACAGTCTACATATTAACATCTGGCGCGAGCTTCTCCTCAGGAATATTTAAAAACCAAATATTAAAACCTCTTCTGACCAGTCTCTCTATTGCCTTGCTAGTAGCCGTGTGTCTCTGACAAGATTCAGTCAGCACCCAGTGCTCTCGTGCGTCTTCCACTTTCCACTGAAGCTGATGGGAATGAGGCACTTGAGTTGTGCAAGTGCCATAAAATACCCTTTCGAAAATCCAGCCCTTAAAGCGTCCTGACTGCAGGATTTCAGGGATTCAGTGCTTGCTGGTTTGACAGGTGACTTGCCTGAGGAACCAAGGTCTGATTTCACCGTTAGTGGAGTGATCCGTGAGCACAGCGTGCTGCTGACCCAGAGCTGGGGATTTCCTTCATCAATAATGGGATCATTTTGT
>NW_009732192.1:84704-93078 GCF_000703405.1 Apaloderma vittatum | reverse complement strand
GGGGGTTCGGGGTGTCGAGGGGACTGTGTTAGCGAGAGCCTCGGCAGCTTGTTCACGTGGCTTTTGCATTACCCTCCATTTTGGCTTTTCTGGAGTCTGGAGTGTTCTTTGGAACAGTCTTTTAAAATTCTCCAACCTCTCAGGCAGAGAAATCTTTATTCACTGATGGCGAGTGCATTTTAGACCTTCTTGTGCCACTGCGTGGTGAAGCTCCGCTAAATAATAAAACATTATTCTAGTAAATAAGATTGAAAGGAAAAAAAAAATCCATTGATAAGCCACGGAAATAGAACCAGCTCCAAATCCCTCCGAACACCTTCGATATTTACAGAAATACGCAGAGAGCAAGGTGCTGGCAACAAGCAACTGCAAAAAAAGATTCCCGCGTTTAAAATGTGAGGTGAAACTGGCTTTTTCGGTCTGTGCCTGCCATCTGCTGGTGACTGGGCCGTGCTGTAGAAGAGTCGCATTAATCATAGATATTCTCTCCAAACTGTGTTTTCTACAAGTGGAAATGCATTGGCATTAACCCCAGCAGACTTGGATTTATAATTCACCAGGGTAGTGTACATCTAAGCAGCTGAAGGATATGGATGTCTCTAAAGATATCAAAGGATTTTAATTTTTGTCGTGTTTTTTTCTTGAAATACAATAATATCCTACTTGTTTACCTTGCCAGTTTGTGTGGGAAACTGCCAGAGTGTACCAGAGGGATGAGTGTTGCCGAATGATCGGACAATTCAGAGGTGGTTAGAGAATGTCTGACTGTGTCTGGGATAGCTGCTTTTTCAGATAATCCTGAGCTCGGTTACACTTGTTGTCACCTGCTGTGAAGATCAGGGCGGGATCTAGGACATTATTCAAGACCACCCAGTCCTGGGGGTCAGAGGACAGCTCCCCAGTTTGTCAGGAACTCCAGGGCTACCCATGGGATCTGTTGGCTGATATTGTGAGGAATCCTCTCTTCTGTTTCAGTTCCTGGGATTGCCCGGTCTTAGTGTCTTCCTAAAGGAGAGCAAAGCTTTGAGTTCTTTTTGTCCTTTTTTTCTTTTTTCCTTTTTTGGTCTCTACTGAATGTCACTGAAAAAATTCTGATTGTTCAACTATTGCTTATAAATGAGAGTTAAAAAGAGATCTGTGGTCTGGCAGCATATGCTGTGCTGTTTGGTATCTTCTGTACCCAAGTGCTTAGTTCTTACTTTGCGTGTTTTCCCCGAGAAGTTTTGAAACACGTGGGAGCACCGCCCCGTTCTGATTTATCCGTTCTTCTCCTTCCCAGGGATCTGGTTCGAGCGCAGCAGTCCCAGGCAGCTCTGGAGTTGGAACGACCAGTCAGTTCAAGCGACAAAGGATAACGCGGGTGAACCTCAGGGACCTCATATTTTGTTTAGAAAATGAGCGAGAGACAAGCCATTCACTATTGCTATATAAAGCATTCCTTAAGTAAAACGGAAAAGATCAAGGTATTTTTGACGGAGAGACGCCTGAGGACATTTTTTTATATATTTGCAAATTACGCCTTTTTGTAACAAGCAAATGGGATATTGTTTGAAAAACAACCACCTCTTTACATGGAACAGTTTTATATTCCTGTTTATAAATAAACTCTTCGGTATAAGAGAAATGCATTTCTGTAACAGTGAGGATACTTACAAGGCCTGTGGATACTCTAAAAGGACAATTAAACTTTAACTCATCTCTTGATTGAGTGGCCTTCTTGCCAAACAAGCCATATATAAAGACTGATGGAATCGTTTAGCAAATAACTAGCTACCCTTTGTCAGCCCTGTAGCAATTTCGACATTAATTGTGCATTTTAGTTCAGTTTTATTCAACTAAATCAATTATATAGGCATATGTCTACAGCAGATGACCTCATTTCATTTAGCTTTTTTTTTTTTTTTTAAAAAAAACCCAGTCAGTTAGCAAAGCAAACTGATTTTTTTAAAGAATATTTATCTTTCCCCAAAATGTTCAAAATCTAGAGGGATATACAGTTAATTTTAAACATAACCTCAATTTTAATCACATTATTGCTTATTAGAGGCCCTGAAATCCCATAAAGGAGGGTTACTTCTGAATGTTTTAGCAGCATCTGTAAAAATGCATTTTATTTGCTATAGTTTGTAAAGCTGTAAAGTTAAAAAAGGAAAAAAAAAAAGGAAAAAAAGAGAAACCTTTTCAGCATAAATATATTTTACTTGCACTGTGTTTTTTAGCTAAAGTGAAAGCTTAGATTAAATAAAGTCAAAGTTGAGAGGAATCATCAAAAGACTGTTTCTCAGTGTGAATCAAGTGTTGAAAAATGGTTGGTGTATTTTGTCAGTAATTGTACATAATTTTTGGCACATAACATAAAAATGGCTATGTAAACTATAATTATTTTGCTAAAAGACTGTATGCAAGCTGTGGGCCTACTTTAAAGATGTCCAGAGCAAAGTCCCTTCTTTGTACCTATTTTTTTATTACAAATATACTAATTGGTTCTTTATATTTTCAGAGGTTATTGTATTAAATTGTCTATTGATAGTACTTTTATGACTGTAAATACTTTGGCTTTCTTTGTGTGAACTCTCATGGTAGAATTTAACTCTCTTGCGTGTAAACTGAATGCTGATCAGTATTTTTATCAACACCTGACAACTGTTACACCCCTTTTATTTTGTCTTTTAGGAAATCCTGTCTTTCCTTTTTTTTTCATGTAAATTTTGCACAGTTACTTGTTCATATGTAAATATTTTACTTTCAAAAATGAAGTTTTTAATTGCTATTGTTTTATATAGGATTGAAAGAAAATTAACTCCTTTATTAAAAACGAATTTATCTGTATTTGCTAATGTATTTTTCTCTCTAAATCTTTTCTCTTCTTGGATTTATTTTTCTTGGTGCAGTAAAAACTAGTCTACTTGAGGGGATGCTGTTTCCTAAAGATACGCTTTGGGTTTGGGGATTTTTGATATTGTTTTGTTTTGTCAGTGTTTTGGAGATACATAACTTTAAATCTTGACATTTTGTTGTCTTAGGGGTCTTGGACTAAGGTCAGTGGATAGTGGGTTTGGATTTGTTTGGTTTTTAAGGAGGGAAAGTTTCTGAAGATATCTTAATTATTTTGATTTTGTCTAGTGAAGGTTTAATAAACCATCCTCTCCTTGAGGGCAGCCGAGTCCTTCAAACACAAATAACTGCCGTGGTTTTCAGAAGAGGTTGTGACAAACCACAGAATTTGGAGCACGGCTATAAAAACATGTAATCAGGGACACCCTTCTGACTGTCAACGTGGAAATCTGAGAAGGTGTATTTCCCATGTTCTGTCCTGAATGTCCAGCTTGTTTTTAATTCCATGGGCAATTTGAAATAATAATCCCCAAGCGTGAGGGCCTAATCCTGCCATGAGATTAATAGGAGAATTATGTTTATTTGATGGTTATTTCTTGCACATGGACACATCTACCTAGAGGCTCCCGCCCCAAGCACCCCCCTGCGAGCCGGCGCTCGGCCCCGCGCTGGCTTGGTCCGCCCGAGGAACCCTCTTGGCTCTGAAGAACCGGATCAGCTCCTCAAGCGACGTACTCGCCTGACACTGACTCGGAAGAATTTAATTGTTTGTGAATTTCAGACTGTCTTTTGGATTGTCTAATGTTGTTAAACGGAAAGAAACAACTTTGACTTTTGGCCAAAGCGTTGCCATAGCCTTCCTTGAACTGTAACAAGAGTTGCTTGTAAATGTTAATCCCCACGGGCTGTCCAGCGACCGAGCGCAGGATCTCCAAAACATTTGGCAGGTAAGTTGGGAAGAAACCGGCCTTCAGGTGTTGCCTCCAATAGTAAGTTGGGGATAAGACATACTTGAAAAATTGAAAAATTAAAGTTATTACACGGTGTGCTGTTCTCCCTCTTTGGTAGAAAATATGCTGGAGAGGCCAAGGGAGTTGCGAGGAGATCTCTTAAGACTGTAGCTCTTGGTTTTGTTTTAAATAACGCTTTTTTAAAGTGCACAGTTGACCCTTCAGTCCACGTAATTTTTCTCAGCTTTTAAAAGTTTCTGGTTTTTTTATAGTCTGAAAAGCTGATAGTGTCCTTCTCCCTCCAGTGGCTTAAATTTTTTGACTTGATATCGGCACTTTATTGCTGGACTGAATGCTGCCTCCTGGCTGTTGGTGTATGCTGAGATGTTCTCATGGCACATCAGTTGTTGACTTTGTAGTTGGTTGGTTGGCTTGGTTGTATTTTTGTGATAGTGGTAACTATTTTTTGAATCTGCTCGGAAGCTTTATATTTCAGAGCCAAGTCCCAGCCGAGGAGGGGTGGCATTTACAGGGCAATGCACGTGTACAACAGCACTTCTCCTGCGCATGAGTGACCTGTAAAGAAGGAAATGAATTCTTTTCTTCTCCTTGAGCTTGCACAGCTCCATCAAAGGGAATTTACCAATCCAAAGAGTGATGCAAGTTCTTTGTAGCACCCTCAAAACTGGAGGTGGGTGCATTGAAGGTTGCCACAACTGGGAGGCTCTTGCTGTGTGTCTCATACTTTATTCTGCCATTTTTGTCACACTTTCAGCCTCAGGAACAGGTTGCTTCTCTCTTGCCTGTGTGGTTACCAGTGTTTGTATGTGGGACCTAGAGGTGGGCTCTCTGCTTTGCAGAAGTTTTGATGTCTCTTATTTTTTAACACCGTTGATTAGATGGTGCATAGCTGTAATGTTCCAGAACTATTGACAGCGTTCTTCTTCTAGCACAAAAATTCAACAGAACAAATAGGATGTAATGAGGCACTCTGAATTCAGCCTTGTTTTTCATATTTCACAGGTATATAATTAAATAGATATGTTTTCAGGGAACCTATTGAAATACGTAGCAAGAGATGCACGCCTGAATGCTCTGACAAATGCCGTGAAATTTTCAGCAATTAAGTTTTTATTGTTTTTTTTTATCTGATCCAAGCAGCTTCACCGTACTTCTGAGATTGACTAAATTACAAATAAAGGCATGAGAAGTTAATGCAATGATAATTTTAACCATTTCCTTATGTTTGCAGCTATTTGTCCGTCTACTGAGAAGAGTCTTGACTTTTTGGGAGAAGTCAGGTAGTGGGAGGGCAGCTTGGTTGAGTACACAACGGTAGTGACAGTTTTGGCAGTAATGGTTCCCTGGAGCGTGTACGGAGATCTGTGTGTCCAGGTAAAAGTGCAAACCCTCACGCTTGCGATTTCAAGCTCGGAAGGGTCCCTTTAAAGACTTCCAGTGTTTGTGTGAGGAGTTTTACACATCAGAGCTGTAGGTAAGTGCAGACCAACCTGCCGTGTTAAAATGCGGCATGAAGTGCAGAGAGGAAAAGGTTTAGGTACTACAGGTTGATCCTAATCGTTAGATTTTTGGAGATGCCTTGCAAGCAGCACACTGTGTATGACTGGCTTCTTGGTATTTGGGGAGAATTTTTAGCAAGTGACGTTTCTGTGTCTGTGAGTGTTTCCAGTCTGATGGGCTTGGGAGATACTTGTTGGTCAAAGGTGGGAAAGCAGCACATTAACACCTGCTCAGCTTTGCTGACCTGCCTTTAATTTGCCCAACCTGTGCCAGCCTTCCCGGTTAGACTCTCCCCAAGGCTGTCAATGGGGACTGTACTTAAAATTGCATTTTAATAGCACAGGTGCATCTCCCCCGCAAAGCTGCTGTGGCCCAAACCTGCTCTCTCCACTCTCCCATCGCCATCCTGGACATGGTTTGTGTCAGACATGCAGAAGGCCAAGCCAGGACTCCTTTATTTTGGGTGTTGTAAATATTACCGGTGAGAAAGGGAAATAAGTTCTTTAAAATTCACTTTTAGGTATTCAGTCCTTGTATTCCCGTGGCTCGGGAGAGAAACTCGCTCGGTGCTCCTGCAGGTGTGGGAGTGTGAGCGGGAGCCCTGGGCGTGCTGAGGGGGCGGCTTCATGCTTCAGAGCCACTACCTGATTTACTTTTGTTCTGCTGCTTCAGGAGGAGCTTTCATCGTGAAACACTGTATATTTTCCCTTTGTTTTCCTGCTCGGAAAATTTACTGTTGTTTTCTGTAAGGAGCCGGGTTGCACCCTGTTCGGTTTCCTCAGGGGAGTTTCCCTGTTCTGAAGTCAACAGAGGATTTGTACAAACAACACGAGCAGCATTTGGTCTGTCAAAGTACTGAATAAATGCATGACTAATCTCACTTTTACTGCACTGTAAAAGTACTGTATGATTTTACTTGAGTGCTTATGTACTTTTCCATCCAATAACAAAAATTGGCAAAAAAAAAAAAAGTTACAAGTGCTTTCTAGGTTACTGTGATGCATTTGGTTCTCTAATTTCAAGCAAACACATTGGAGTGTTGCCCAATTATTGCATGTTGGGCCGTGCAGGATAATATATCTAACTTCCCAGGAGATCCATGCAGTGATGTTTAGATACAGCCGCTTTAAGAGGAAATGAAAATCCTAATGTCACCTCAGGCATGTCACTGTTTAGCACCCAGGCTCCTTTACTCTACTCTGAGAGGGCTGAGGGAAAAATCTGGGTTATGGGTAAGGTTTTTCACCTAGAGATGGAGATGGTAGGGTTGATCATTTGTATTTGAGAAATAAGAGTTGTTAAGTACCTAAAAAAATAAAAAATGTTAGATGTTCCCACTCTTTATACTGATGCGCAGCAGAGGTGTATGATTTGATGTTGTGGGGTTTTTTTCTTTCATGTAGAACCTCTTTCTCCTCTTAATTCTTGAATGGTTGGCGTATGTTTTGTGTGTGTATATGCTTGTTCTTAATGCAGGTATTTCAGGACCTCTGTGCAGAGCACAGACCTAAACCAGTTGTGCTGACAGAGGTGAGTGCTGCTCCCAGCCAGCCCCTCTCCTCCCTGAGCCCCAGCAGAGCTCCGTCCCTGCACGGCTGGCTGTGCTGCAGCAAAACCCTGGGAAAACTCCCGACTGCAAAATGCCCGAGACCTCGTGTGGGTGGGCAGGGGTGAGAAAAGGAGCCTGGTGGCTGAGGAGGAGGGAATGAGAGACCTTCTCCTCTCCCCAACCTTGTACCCCGTCAGCAGACCGGGCAGCTGAGATGTGTGATGACACGTGGGGATGGATGTGTGAGCTGGAACCTCTGAGCAGCTTCACCCTACGGGAACATGCCTGGGGCTGCCCCTAAATATAATAAAAAAAAAATTTCTAAAAAGCAGCTAAACCAGGTACTTGGTGTACCCGGTGATAGGCGCTTTATATATATAAATATATATATATAGCAGTGTGAGCGAGTGCCCATAGAGGAGGTGAAGAGAGGGCTCACCCCCTGCCAGTGCCAGGGTCACATCCCTGAGATATGAGCTGCTCTCACAGGGATTTTGTAGGCTTGGACAGATTCTTCTGTGAGTTTGTGAAGTTGTTTTGCCAATGTGGAGGAAGGTTGGGAGATGCTGTGTGACCCTGGGGCTCTACTGAGCCACTGCCCACAGCTGGGCTTGCAGCTGCCCCTGCTCCCAGCCCACTTGATTTCTTTATATATATATGCATACATTTGATATACATGTGTGTGGCTGTATTTTTTATCTGTATTTATATATAAATACATGCATACACATACATATATATGGGAATAAAAATAAAAATATATGCTTTATATGTGTGAAAGTCCCCTCTAGTTCTGTGGTGCAGCAGGTCTCCTGTGTCTTTGGTCCTGTCTAAAGCTGATTTTGCAGAATCAGGGAGTGTAAGTTGTCACCCAAAGCTGCTTAGAGGTTGTAAGAAGGAATAATTTTGTAACTGCGCAGCAATGAGCCTCTCAGGTGTTTCATCCTGTGCGTGAAAGACATGCGATGGGATGCTCGTTCCGAGGATGACAAGAGCTGCTGGTTTTGGGTTCCCCCTCCCCGTATCTAATGAACATTTCTACTGTGGAGTATTTTGTGGCTGAATTTGGAAAAGGAGTGGGGGGAGGAAGTGTGAGAAGCTGAGGAAAAAAAAAAAAATCGAAGTGTTGACAAAGTAGTTCAACACTCAGCATGAGTTTAATGGCAGAAAACCAGGGTCAGTGCAAAGCTGGGTGAGAAGGATTAAAAATATCAGCACTGGATCTTCAGTCCCCTATGGCTGAGGGAGAAGGAAATAAAGATTTTTTTTAAAAAAATTTATTTATTTACTTTTAGGCTTTTGGGGGGCAATAAAAAAGAGGGCAGGGTTATAGAGGCAGCTGGTCCTCCCTGTCCACTGCCTTCACCCATCAGAGAGGATTCGCACTGCACCTCAGTCCTGCCTCCGCTGAATTCCTGGTAAGGGAGCGTGTGGAAACCCTGGGCCGGGAAATGCTCTGTGATTGCTGATATTTCCCTCCCAGGGTGCTGTCCCCTTTGTCCCTGCGCTGGGACAGGCT
>NW_009732192.1:70498-84673 GCF_000703405.1 Apaloderma vittatum | reverse complement strand
CGCTCCTCTGGGCGGGCAGCAGATGGTGCTCTGAGCCCGGCTACCGCCACCGACTCCTCCATCCTTCATCCCTCCTGGCTGAAACAGTTCCTGCTGGAGTCGCAGGTCGTGGAGGGAGGGAATGCTCTCCTGCTTAATGCACAGACTAAATTATTAATTTGCTGAGCGCTAAATAATAGAAAAAGTGGGAAGGGGAGAAAGGGAGGTGTAGTTTAGTCAATGTGGTAGGAGAAAAAAACCCGAAACCTCCAATTAAAAAATAAAAAAGTAAAGAGGACAACCCTGTGTACTTCAGGAGACTTTGATCAGAATGAGTGCCCCAGACTATTTATTTATGTATTTAAGTCTTTCCAGAGGGCACAGCTGCTGAGCGTAGCAGGTGTCTGTGAGCTTACAAGCGCAAAGGCAGGTACAAGCGGGGGAATAGGCGAGGTGCAGAAGAAAGCGAGCTGCGATTAGAAACATTTACAGAACAGGACACAGATGTTCAAAGGGAACTTCTGGTGCTGGCAGGATGTAAGAAAATCAGTGTGGAAAAACACAGAACACACAGAATCAACATTTTAACCACTGCCTCTTAATTTCCTCTCTTCTTTCAAGTGCTGCGATTCCTACAAGTTACAAACCTCCAAGGCTCCATCCGAGATGCGTTTGAAGAGGGTCAAGGCAAGCTGACAACAGGAGCTGTGGCTGCTGGAGGTAGAAAATCTCCAGTATCTCAGGAATGCGCTTTGGGAGGACTCTCAGGCACTGAGAGCAGGGTCTGTCCTGCTTGTGGTCACAATTAGCTTCATGGCAGCTTCCTGCCTTTGCAGGACAACTTCTGCACGTGGAGTGGGTTGGTGTGGGTTTTCCGGCTGCCCAGGTTTCAACCGGGAGGAAAATTCCCATTAGGCCCTGCTGAGCTGAGCAGCAGTGGGATTTTTATCCCCTCCTCTGTTGTTGGGAGATGTAGCGATGGGGAGAGGTGGCTGCAGGGCCAGGCTCTGGGGACAGCAGTGGAGTGACCCTGCTCCCATCGCATCCATCCACACCACCAGTAGTGAGTGGAGGGTCTAGCCTGCCCCTTCGCCTGTCTCCTTGGGTGCTCGGGTCCCTGCAGACCTCTGAGACACTCCCAAACCCCTGCTGTAATGTCACCCCATGGCTTGAGGGCTGGCTTGGCCCTGGCTGCCAGCATCTTCATGTTGCAACTCCGACTGCTGCATCGATTCCAGGTCAAGCCGCCCCATGGGCAGCACCGTGTCAGGGAATCGCTGTGTTTTCTAGGTCGATAAGTCTTACTCTTTAATTCTTTGCCTCCTGACCACCCCCAAGGTGTGTTATAATCACCCCAAAATGCAGCCACTGATTGTTCCGTGTCCCCAGAGGACAGGAAGAGCAAAGTAGCATTAAATCGCAATAATCAAGAGCTTCTGTAGCAAATGAGCTCAAACCTACTTGACAGGAGGAAGCAGAGGTGGTGCTTCGCCCTCTGCGAAGGGCCGTGTTTAGTGGTAATCTTATTTGTAATCTAATCAATATGTTTACTGAAGGAGAGAATATCATCAAGTATTACTTTAAGACACTTAGGGGACGTGTCACCGTTCACAACTTGAACATAATCACGTTCGTTGACTGCATTTGCTAATAGGGAAAACACAACACGATTTATAGAGGCTGGCAGAGAGGCTTATTTGGGGAGCAGGAGGGACCCCATTTGCTCAAGATGTTGGGGATGGGTTACCCCAGCTGAGCCCCTCCTCAGCTCCCCACCTCACCATCTCCAAGCCCGTGCCCCAGCCCCTTCCCAGGCTCCTGGTTGCCTCCAGTCTGTTGCCCCTGATGCTGATGCCCACCCTGAGCCAAGCCCGTGCCTCCTGTCCTGTGAGGCTGGAGACCTTCACCTCATGAAGATGATGTCAAAAGGGTTTATTTTTCTACAGGAATTTGACACACTCTTGTAAAACCCCAACCATTGCTTTCCATCAGGGAAGGACATTTGATGGCATCTTGCCTTCAGCCTCTCTTCTGTTTTTGCTACTTGAGAGAACCTTTTAACTTGAGTCAGCACCAAAGACCTCGAACCAGGAGGAGGAGGGTGGGCAGGAGCTGGCAGCACCACAGGCAGGACCAGCCCCAGCACCGAGGGCAGCTGCTGCAGCAGGGTCACATGTGTCACAGGACGAGGTTTAAAGGCATCACCTCCTTAAAGAAAGAGGCTGCTCATGTCAGTGAGGAGGAAGCATTTCTGGAAGTGGACAGGGTCCAGAGGAAAAGCCTTGCTGCCTCTGGAAGTTGCTGATGAGGGAAATGTTGGTAGCTCTCCCCCCAGCTGGGGGGACGCAGAGAAGGTGAGGGTCCAGGAGCAGCCTGTTGGCTTCAAGTCCCTCCTGGAGGTCTCTGTGGGAGCTGAGATCTCCTCTCCAAAAAGACCTGCCTGGGGAATTCTCTCCAGATCCCAGGGCTGTGCCATTTTCTGCAGAAGCAGCTCATTATCACCCTCCTGCAGAGCTGGTCAGGGAGGGTTTGAGGACTCTGTCCCAGCCCAGTGCCGACCTGCTGTGGCCTGGGGTGGGCACTGGCTGCCTCTGCAACACTCGGCTGTGGGGGTGGGCACGGGGATGACGATGAAGCTGTTGGGAGGTGCATTTTCAGAGTTGTGTTCCCTGGGCAGCCCTAACTGAAGCAGGAGTCTGAGATATGAAAAATTCAGACTTTCTTTTGTGTGTTCAGGAAAGTTTGGGGGTTTTAGTAAAAGCTCACAGGGCAACCCATAACATCCATAACAAACAATTAGTGTCTAATGCACCCAGTGGAAGAGTTTCCGATTCACCCCAAGCAGTTAGAAGGTGCCTTTTATTCTGAAACATGAAGGTTATACATATAAAAGTGGATAATGTTTCCCTTATAAATTTTTTATCCTGTCTAATGTATCCCAAAGCTCTTTAAAACCTGAAAATACAAACTCCAGAGGTTTGGCTGCAGTTCCAGGGGAAAGAGATGGCTGCTTAGCTCAATTTAGCCCCCCAGACCAGCAGCAAGGGCTGATGTTGCATCCTACTAGGGCAGAAACGTTGTCTGAGAGAGATGGGATGGGACCATCCCGATGGGTATTGGCCAGATGTGCCACAATCCCAGAGCATCAATCAGGGTCCAGAGCCCACAGCATCACACAGGCACGCACCCACCCTGCTGCATCAAAGCACCTTAAACCTGAGCTAAACTGACAAGAAAGCTGGTAGGAAAATAAAAAACAACACACACAAAAATAAACGGTGCCTGTTTAATTATTTAAATTAGGACTTATCTGAAAGCTGTGTTTGCAGCAAACATCCCCCCTCCCCTTTATTTTTTAATGAGCTCCAGTGCATTGAAAAGGTGGAAAAAAAAATCCAATAAACTCTCCCTTGCAGTTTTTTAACATGTTTAATTAAACAGGTAGGATCCCCTCCCCGCACTGCGCTTCCAGAACAGGCAGCATCAGCACTCCTTCCCCAGGACTTAGCCCTGCCTGGGAGAAAAGGCTCCAGGGGATTTCCAGAGGGCCTGGGGGATCCCTGCAATGACTCAGGAAGGGTTTGGGGGTGCAGAGCAGAGGGTTTGAAGAGTTTCTCCCCAGGGAACAGAGAGTCACTGCCAGCCCTGCTCATGTGAAGGTTTCCCTGCACCCTTAGCACTGGTGCTGCGGGGGAATGGGCTTGTCCCTTGACTAGAACAAAGGAAAAAAACCACCAAGGAGAACATATGCCACTTCTACCCTCCTTTTGTCATTTTAATTGAATGATATCTTATTGCTTTACTTTGCTGAAAATGGTTAATTAGCAGCTCAGGCCAGTGAAAATGGGGAGTGGGGGGTGTCTCATCTAGCTGACAGCGGGGTTGAACGGGGGAGTCAAATGAAATAAACTATCTTGGGGGATAATGAAATAGTTGAAGATTGCTGTTCAGGAGGAGCGGAGGAGCTCAGGCATATGAATTAGAGTCGGAGTGGTTTCCAGGCTAATTATGGCCAGTTATTTATGAATTCTTCCTGCCAGGGCACGAGGACAGCAAAGAGGAGCGATAGCGTGTCTGGTGCAGGTTGGTGGGAGTTTGGGCACTTTCGGCTGCCCAGGATGGGTGTGTGGGACACGGTGGTGGCTGTGCCTGTCACCCACTTAACGTCACTGGGTCCCACCCGGCAAGCTGCTCTGAGCGGGGCGGGAGCAAAGAAGAGGCACAAGCAGTTTGGGTGTTTCTGCCGAAGCACATTGTAGGGATGTAAGAGCTGATGCCTTAGCCAGAGCATTCCTTGTCAGCTGCCAGCTCTGCAGAGAAGCTGTGTAAATATTTGGGCAGCCATCCCCCTGAGCAAACTGCTGTTGTTGCTGCTCCAGCCATCGGGAGCAAGCTTAGGGGTGCTGGTCCCTTAATTTAAGGTATACTGGAGGGGAAAACGCAGGAGAGATGTGATGTTCCAGGGATGTCTTTCTAGACGACCTGCTGGAGCTGAGCAGCTCATTCCCCCACCCTGGCTCAGACACGCTCTTTCCTCCTCACCTCTCCTTGTCTCCCACTGAGCCTCCCCACGCCGCTGCAGTGGGGCCGTACAACTCCGAGGAAACCGTGAGCAGCCGCTGGCGTCCCCATGCAAGGCAGCAGCAGCACAGAGCTTGTCTTCCTGCTGCTTGCAAGCAGGGAGCAGTGTCCCCACGCTGGTTTCTCTGCAAACCTTCAACCGGCGTGTGGTGACACTTCCACAATCAGAAGAAACTTTGTCCCCGGCCACTGTCCCTCCGTGCCCACCGTTGCTGCTCTGCTGCTCCCACACCCACTGAACAGGAGGTGTTGGTCCAGGTCCAGCATATCCCGACCCGAGCACTGCTGCTGTCTCCTGTGCAGGGAGAAGGCTTTGCTTCAATTCTGTTATTGTCAGATAGACTGAGTCACACCGAGATAGATACCACAGATATTACAGTCCGTGTGTGCCTTACAAAGATATATTTGGATGCTGGTGTTGCTAGTTGTCACCATGCTATAAGAAATATTGTAGAAATAGAGAAAATATAATAGGTACTTCAGATCTGCAGCCTTAATAGCTTTATAGCACATCCTAATTATTATATATCTATCACATCAGTATACTGCAGCTCTCATGGTATTTTTTATTTAGCTCCATCTGGTGTATAAAAACATGCTTCTGATACCAAAACAAGCATGAATTGGAAAGACATTTAATATTGCAGTTCTGAAGAGGATTTCCTCGAAAGACATCTTAAAAGAAGCACCTGCCATGTAAAGACAATCCTGTGGATCAGACAGAGAAAACACTTCTGAGTGAAAAGGAGAGATTTGAGCGATCGGCAGTGCATGTGCACTGAAGCACAGGTCCGGGTTCCTTGCCTTTCGCCTGCAAGGTTGTTGTTAGGTTTTCTCTAGCTTTGCAAGAGATAGGGCAGTAGAAGTAACAGGGAAGGGGACACTGGAGATCAAGAAAGGAGATGGGAACGGGCCAGCAAAACACCCTGTGAATATGGGCAACAGGGAAAGTGAACATCAAGAGAAACTCTGCTCGCTGTTGTCTCCTTTGCCAAAAATTTTTTACTTCCTCAGCTGTATGGAGGAGAAAATGGTTTTATTTAAATGGGTAAAAACCCCCAAATGAACTCCTTTCCCTTGCTGGAGAGGCATCTGCAGAGCTCCAAGGATGCACCAGAGTTGGAACCCGCTTTTCTCCTTCTCTTGCAGAGATTCACTTTTGTTCTCTAGCAAAGGCAATTGTCGTGAGCGATCCAGTAATGAACTACGGGATCTGCAGAGACTGAGTTTATTGCCAGGCTAGCAGTGAGAAGTATTAAATCCCTGGCTCTCTCCAGCCCCAGATGTCCTCCAAGCACGTTGACACATCCTGTTGCCCCTCCAGGCTTCGAGGCCACTTGAGTGCTTTTGCACTGAGAAAACAGTGGCCGCACTTCCGCTGGCAGGGAACTGTGTGAGGCTTTCAGAGGTTGCTCACAGGACGAGGTGAGATACATGCGTGATCCAGGCAGGTGAGCTAAGACTTCCATGTTTTGCCATCCCTGAGGCCAAGTGGGATTTTCCAAGGAAATCTTGCTCTGCCTCAATAGTGGGACATCGATGGCTGCACAGACCCACACTTTGAGGTCAGGAAGGACAATTATATCACAAGCTTCTGTGTAAAACTGACCCGTAGCTCCATGCAGTGGTACCACAGCAGGTGAATGGCGGGCAGCGTCATATTTACTGCTAGACTACTTTTAATTGTATGTTTTCCTCTAAACAAAGAGCTACCAACTTGGTACTGGGAGATCAATGCTTTTTATTACTCATTTCCAGGCAGGCACCATTTCCTATTAATGTTTTCCCCACTTTATGGGCTAATTAAGGTCATAGGACTAGCAGAATACCGCTGTGTTTGTTCTAAACTCCTATATCTAATTATTTTTTTTAAACCTTGTGTAGAGTAACCCGTGTAAGACCAGCATGTCCCTGCTGCAGGCTAGAGGCTCAGCACCAGCTCCCTCCTGCTCCAGGGCAGGAGCCAGCACACGTGGGGACGTTGCACATGGTCTCTTGTGATGTTTTTCTTTGTTGTAAGGTTTAGAAGCTCAGGAAAAAACCTCTGGGAGCTGCTGGACATTGACCTAGCCTTTTGGCAGATCAAGGGCACCTTGCTGTGGAGGGAGCTCTGGGTGGTGGGCAAGTCCCATCTGAGCCTGGTGGTCCAGAACACCCCCAACAGTGGTCCCTCTCCTCCAGTTTTCCTGTCATCCCCATGCTCTCAGCACCAGTGTTGTTGAGCTTGACTCAGCGTCACATCTGATTTTGTGGCAAATAACCTCAAAATCCGCTGAAGGGCATGGCTTCCCCTAAACAGATTGTAGGACCTCCACCTCCCTCTCGGCTATGTTTAGCTCAAACTTTTCTGAATATATTACACCGCAGAGCCATATGTTCAGTGCCACGTCCCTCGGCGTGTCACGTATTTCACTGGCTATAGGCTTCTGGAGATATAAGGACATTGCCAAGAGCGGGAGCAGTGGACAAACCCTCCTCCCATTGTGGCAAGAAACATGTTTTCAGCTGGCTGAGGAGGAGGTGGGGTGGGAGTGGGCTCAGTGGGTCACTGCTAAGTGCCAGTCACGAGCAAGTCCCTTAAACTTGGCTCTGTGGACCCTGTTCTGTGAATGCCGTGAGGATGACCCTTCAGCTGGTACTGCTGGTCCTCCCTCTTGCAAGAAACCTCAGCAGATTCCCACCACGCAGGTGGTTTTGCCACCCCACCAAGGTGAGTGGGTTCCTCTGCCTGGCCCCTGCTTCTGCTGCCTTTGCTGGTGCCTCCAGCTTTGCTGGGTTTTTGAGTCCTGTGGTGGCCATCCCAGCCCATACCTTGGTATAGCTTGGTCACTGTTTGTCATGGTTTTCAGTTTGCATTTCTGTCTAACATTCAACTGGATAGGGAAACCTGAGTGTGTTGAGTAGAATCCACCATTAACAAAATTTTGCTGCCTTTGGGGAGGACAGATGTGTTCCCTTCCCATCTAAGGGGAATAGGATCGGCTTTAGTCCCATCAGGTTTCATCTTCGGTCTCTCAATGGGACCTTCAAATCCCCGTCCACATGGTGGGGACCATATCTCCTGCTCTTCTTGCAGTGTCCCCACCCCACGATGAGTCCCTCCCCAGTTCTATTTTGCAGAATCCTTTCCCCCTCCACTGGATTTTTGCACCCTTTGGCTGTAGCTACCCCTGAGAGGGGCTCCCAGCCCCATGGGTGCCACAGTGATGGTCAGTGGGGTGGCTGGACCCTGGTGCTGAGCAAAGGGGGCTCCCTGGCCCTACAGCAGCCCCAGCACAGGCAGGGCACTGCCAAGCCCCGCTGCACTGGCACTGTCGAGTGCAATTACAGCTCTGAAATGTACTTTCCTGTGAATGCGTTCCAGTACCGGCTAATATATGCTCTGATATTGGCACTGCTTTCACTAATATTCCTGCCAGCGAATTCTCTGCTCTGCTTGAATATTCATGGAGAGCGAATGTGAAGAAGAGAGGCACAAGCCTAAACGAGGTGAGTTCGTTTAAAAATTCAGGCTCAAAATTCAGTGGCTATTCCTTGCAGTGCTCACCCAATCGTTAGTGCCCGCACTCTATTAATTTGAGTCTGTGTTTTGGACTTTGGAGCAAATTTTCTACATTTCTCTCCCTCACTGAATCTACAAACTCTTCCCCGCCTCAAGATCAGTAGCTCTATACAAAAACAGCAGCTCTCTGTGCTGAACTTTGCAGTCAAAGGATTTGTTTTCCCTGACTCTTATTTAAATTATTCTGCCTTCACCTCCCTGTGCATGGTTTGGAGCACGTGGTGGCTCTGTGCTGGATGCCTTCACCTCCCTGTGCATGGTTTGGAGCATGTGGTGGCTCTGTGCTGGGCTTGAAATGAGTCTTGCTTAGGTAAACTCTCATTTGAACTTGTCAAAGGAATTTGGTGTGCTTGTAATTAAATGCCTATCACACCTTCTTTAACCTCGCTTACATGAAGTCAAAGCACTAGAAAAGCCTGTAAGAGGCAGGAAAGGCTCATTTGCACCTTGAAATGTCCATGTTCTGCAGATCAATGCTGTCTGTATGGAACAAAACCATAAGCAACTTTCAAGTGCTTTTTTTTAATGTAGTGCTTCTTTTACATATTGGATTCATGTCTGATTATATAGTGGCTAAGGTGCAAGATAATAGGAGAGCAGCCTCTACTACATTAACTCCTTTACATGTGCAGTGGCTCTAGCACGGCTCAGCTGTGCTTTCTTGTGCTCGCTCACTCCTAAATATAATCACACCCAGACAGATGATGGAAAAGAAACAATACCTTACAAAGCCAAGCGTAGGAAGTTTAGACTGTATCACAATTAGGGTAATTAGTGTTTGCATTAGGCTGTTTCTCAGCCGTATGACTAATTCCAGGCGTGGGAGCAGTGGGGGAGGCAGGAGGGACTGCTGCTCACCTCCTCTTCCTCCCAGGAGGGCAGGAGGACATCAAGACAGAGCAACTGCTCGACCTTTTCCTTGCCCTTTGGCTCGGACCACGCTGCATCCGTGAGCCCACACTTTGCTGGGAACTGAGCGAGCTCAAGCTTTACCCAGGAGTTGCTCTGCTCGCGGTGCCGTTGGGGTCAGCTGGAAGCAGATACCTCAGTAATTGTCCGTGAGCTGCTTGTGAAGAGCTATGAAATTTCTGATTAGCTTGGGAAAAGTGGAGATAGGCGTGTAATTTTCAGTTCAAATTGAATAAAACGTCGAAGAATGCTCTTTCCTCACTGCTATGTTACATCCACCACCACCACCTCCCATCTACATGGTTTAGCGCAGGAAGTTTTTCTTTTTAATTGGTGACAGACATTATCCTTGTAGTTTGCTAGCTGATGGAAGGAAGGAGCTGTCTTCTTTACTCAATTTAAGGAAAGGCTTTGCTGTTGTGAAGGTCTAATGCATAAGCTTTTGGGGGGTTTCACAACCGCTCTGGTGCCAGGCTGGTGACTGCAGACTGACTTTCGTCTGATGCAGCAGAGGAAAGCACGAGGCTTAGTTTGAGATACGGCATCACGCTGGCTCGAAGAGGAGAGTCCTGGATCAGGCTCATCGGGAAGCTCTGCCAAAAGGTTTGTGTTAGAAATATGTTGATGTTGCTGAGAGTGGAAAACCAAGGGAATATTAATGGACCATTTATTAAAAATCTCAAAGTCCATTTAGGATCCTCTAGGGACTCCGAGTAAAGTAAGGATCAGCAGAAAAACTGGTGTTGTTGCATATGCAACATCAAATTCATGCAGCCAGCCCACTCTAGCTAAAGGACATCCAATGCTGGTGGTCTCCCATGAGGAGGGTCGGACCCCCCGGCCTGCTGTGCTGCTAACAGCTCCCAGCCAAAGCTGAGCAGGACACAAGTTGGAAAACCTGCTGCAAGAACAATTAAATGATGCATCAAATCTTGGCTTGTCCCACTGGAGCAGCATTTTGGGTGCTTGGAGGTGACATTTATGGAGGTAAGTACCCACTGAAACTGTCTTAACTCTCATTGCTCAGCATAGAGTAACCTGGAGTAAGTGCCCTTTCCCAAGGCTTTCTGAAGATTGTCACTTTTCACTATTTAGCAAACAAAACAGACCCTTTTTTGTTTAATTCTATCCCAGTATAAAACCATGAAAAATGTCCAGCTCACAGGGACGACTCGGGAGCACACCCCACCCTAGCTCAGTTCCTTTCCTAGAGATAGACTCAGATGAAGAAATACCAATCAACTATTTCTCTGTCTATGAGGCAAATGCTCCTAATTGCTGTCTCCATTGTAGACCTTCTGGTTTTGAGCATGGCTAGTGGGAGTCTTGTGCTAGGCTTGAGAGGATGCAGGCTTTTAATGATCAGAGAAAGCACCATAGAGCTGGAGGTTCACCAAGAAATGTCCTTATTTCAGTTTTCCAGTATGAACTTCTCCCATTTGTGGCTCTTGCAATTTGGGGAACCCACAGCTGAGCACGGAGGCTGCGGACAGATTATGGTTCAGCTCTGAACCCACGGTGAGGGTGTTAAAGGAAACTTTTGGAGGCATTGGGCATCCATAGCGCTGTGGTTGCTGTTCATGGTGAAGTGTGTTGGGATGATACCTGAAAATCTGCGTGAGAAAAGCTATGGCTCATCTGGTGAGTTCACCCTCTCGCTGTACTCAGCACCCCCACCATGGTATCACCTGGCTCCACCAGCTCTTCCCCACTCTTGTATTAGCAAACACCAGGGGGCAGGAGAGAGGGTCAGGCAGGCACCGAAATGCCGATGTCGACAGAACCCTGGGCTCCAGCACAAACACTGCCCATGTAGTGGGACAGGGTGCTGGCATCAGCATCTCCCCCACTTACAGAGGCTTGGCTTTGCTTCAGCATTTCTGTATCAGCGGGAGGAACCTGAATCCTGTGAGAATGTGCCTTATGGTCAAGGAAATTCAGCCTGGGGCGGGTGGAAGCAAATGTGAGCAAGTGAGCCTTGGCGGGTCAGCCTTGGCTGGGACACGACTCCAGATCGGTGCTCAGGTGGGCTCCAAGAGCGATGCAGAGACAATGAAATAGGATCAGCCAGCAAATCTGAAAGCAAAGCCCTGTGATGGAGCTAGAGAACTTCTAAGCTCAGGGTTGAGATTGCTGCTGCAGAGCTGGAGGAGAACTCGCCTTCATTACGAGCCTTCTTCCTCCAGCCATAGGTCTCTTTTGGTGGGAGGGATTTGAACGTGCTGCTCCGGTTAGTGATGCCTGTGGTGGGGCAGTGAGAAGCTGGGAAGGGCTGCAGGAAGGGGCAGGTGGGAAGTGCCTCTCCAGCGGCCACACACTCTGATTTTTTGATGTAATTCCGCGGAAATGGGGATGTTGTTTATGATTAACTAGATGGGTTTTGGTGGAGAGCTTTGATTCTATCAGCAGAGATGGGAGAGTGATGGAAAGAGGTGAGGGTGCCAGGAAGGCAGTGGGGAGGTGAGAAGCACCATCGCGATGCTCCTGGCAGGCTGGGAGGAGGTGATGGGTACAGCTCAAACGGGCAGGGGGAGGGCAGGAGCTCGATCTGCCTCTCAGGGAGAGCTTTCTCTTAAACTTAAACTGTGATTTCCATTGGTATCGTCAGATCAGCCCCTGAAACGCTGGCAGAAAAGGCAGTTTGACATCAATTCCTACAGTCCTCTCTCTCCCCAGTTTCGCAGCAGCCTGTGGAGTGCATCTCCGAGGCAGATGTGCTTGACTTGCAGACGTGATGCAGAGCAGAATATTAGGCAGTGTGTTGGGTTTGGTGGTGCTCTGGGTGTTTCAGCGGGAACTGAGACACTGAATGAGCTGGGAGCAATGGCCTCAGTGAGGGATGGGCTGACAAACACTTCTTTGTGGGGCAAAGATCTACGCAGGCTCAGGGAGCTCTGGACATTACGACTGGCAACACCCAGGACACAGGGACAGAGCAGGCAGGTGCTGCCAGCCCAGCTTGGAACTGGTCACTTTTTGCTTTTACTGAATCCTCCCAACATGAGGCATCAGGCGTCCACGAGCTCAGGACTGCTGGTAGCAGAGCTGGGCATGCAGATCCCCCAGGGGGCTAAATAAACCTGGTGCAAAATGATGAATATCAGCTCTCTGTTTTAGCCTTCCCCTCTTTGCAGGGGAGAGCTGGGGAGCGCTGTGGCGTTGGGGGGGGTCACCTCCAGTGTGAAGCCCGGGGTCATCCTGCAACTGCCACCATCCTGCCTCCCGCTCGACTTCCCTCCTCAAGGTATCGTGGGGGATGAAGCGAAACATGTCTGGATCGGATCTCTTCCGTAAATATAACCTTGACACCCCCACCCTTTAACATAGCACTTGCAGTCCTCTGCTAGAGGTTTTGTAGTGAAAGCTTCTAAAAAAAATCCCAACAAATGGAATTTCTGGCATTATTTGCAGTTAAAAAGATTGAGTTTGACAGATTTGTGGCTGAGACGGTAAATATGAGTTACGGCAAATCAATTTACTGCATTTGACTGCGACATCTGCACTGCCAGGGATCTGATTGAGAATTGACGGGGTTATTTGCCGGAGGGATGGGAGATGCCGTTGCTGTCGGCGTTGTGGTCATCAAGGGTTGTAGCTTTTTTTTTCGGCGGGGTGGGGAGGGCCCACCCCCCCCTGCAGCCTCTCCTGCTCTGCCAAGCCCTGGGAATTGTTAGCAGGGGCTGGGGCGGGATGAGCTGGAGCAGTGCCTTTGTGCTGAGTTGGCATTTTCTCAGCTTTACCAAACTTCTGAGTTTGTTTTCCATCCCTGCTCACTTTCCTTAGAGCCCATTTGGATGTCTGAAAACAGTGATGTTGAAAACTGAATTTATGCTACAAAGCAAAGTGGTATAGAGAAGGGGAGGTGAGGTGGGGGAGATAGAAAGACAGCTTTTTTATATTTTTTTTTTAAATTTTTTTTTGCTGATGGTGAGTGGTAAGTATGTTTTATTTATGTATTCAGAGATCCACCAACATTATGTTTTTCTCCTGACTGATGCATTGGTTGCAGTGACAGCTTACACCAAACCGGCTGTGCACGAGGCTTATTTACTCTCCGCAGACGCCTTCCTGAGATTGACAGTGAATTATTCTGCACCTTGAACTGCTACTCAGCTAATGTAATGCTAACTTTGCCTCTTTATTAAAAATTGGGGTTTTTTTTTAAAATGTCCAGATTATTTTTTCAATGAAAGAGACTAGAGGCTTTTCCAAGATAGAAAATGCAAGCCATCTTAAAAATTTGTTGTAAACTCTACCTTCCACCTGCCTTACTTTTCCCTAACTGCAGTGGCAGCAGAATGTAGGTGTTAGGTGCGAGCTGGAGGCTGGCGATGCCCTTCTCGCTCCTCTTGCTGCTGGAGGAGAACTGGATTTTGCAGGACTGCTCACTCTGCCCTGTCCACCTCCACTCCCTGCTCTCCTGTCCACTTACCCTGGTGAAAAGTCACTTTTCTTCTTCTCTGTGAAACGCTTTTTGAGGCCCTAGTGGACAAAACCAGAGAAAAGCAAAGACTGAGGTATAAAATGAGAAAGAAAAGCCGTGGGGGCAGCCACCAGGCTGTGCGGCGGGAGATGCTCATTCTTGCACACGTGTGTGCACGAGCCCACGCGTGTGGTGGGGGGAAGCTTTGACCAACGGGTAAGTTTACGCCGACGCCGGTTTGCTGGTGCCACGCAGCTCTCCTCGCCGTGGAACGGCTTCGGTCCTGCTTCAGCTTGGCAGCTACTTTGGCAAAATCATCACTAAACAAGGTTTTTAGCAGCATGCGGTATGGAAGGCATCCAGGGTTGTGGTTTTCCAAGGTAACAGCCGAAGGAAAGAAAAAGAGAAAAAAAGGTAAGACTGAGCTTTTGTTAAGTAATTAAAGAATTGAGGCTTGCTGGAAAGCCCCAGGGCTGTGCTTCTGTGGCTGATCGGAAGTCTTTGTTTGCACGAGGCTGGTAAACAATTTGCAGTTCTTGGCAATAACCTGAATTATGATGTACAAAAAAATCGAAGTTAAAAAAAGCTGGGTTTATATAGTTATCTCAAGGCAGGGGGAGGAATGAGGGAGGAAGTTTCTGATGGGGGATGGCATTCTCCGAGGTCGGCGTGAAGGTGCTCTCGCTTCTCCAGCTCTGTCCCCAGGATGCTCTTAGGTAAA
>NW_009732192.1:52917-70467 GCF_000703405.1 Apaloderma vittatum | reverse complement strand
CCAGCAGGAGCTGAGAGCGCAGGATTAATCAGCGCCGGCGCTCCTACCTTCAGACAAGGTCTAGCTGCTGCTTTTTAAATCGTGGGGCTCAATGCACAAAACATTAATATGCTCTGTATGCATCCTGGCTGTATGCTTACAGCCCGGAGATTTGCATGCTAAATCTATGCTTCTGGAGCCTCTACACCCACTTCTTTAATTAAGCAATGCCCCATGTTTCTGCTCTATAGGATAAGTGAATATATGCAACTCTAATGCACAGGAGATAATTTTGTAATGATTTTGCTGTTTGTTTAACTGAGGAGGAAGTTAACTCGGTGGGTTAGCCTTACCGCAAGCTACACTTTGTTGGAAAAATATATAAATATAGCGAGCTGCAATTTTCCAGCTGGTGCGAGCTGCCAAGACGGCTCCTTCATCGGGAAGGATGAGTTACTGGGGAAGCCACAGTGCTGCTTTATTCTCCTCTTGGTAGAGCCAGCAGCTTGTGGCCGGGGTTCACCCACATCCATCAGTCTGCATGGCTTTGGGTTGGCGGACAGTTGAGTTAAGGGGAAACGTAAAAATTGGAATAAACCCAAGAAGTGAATCTAAAAGGTACACTGCGTTGTCCGACCCTCCAGGGGTCCAGTCTGTAGGGCAGGCTGGGGGACCACATCCATCCTAAGCTGGGACACCTGCTGGTACTCCAGCCCCTCAGCCCTGTGTCCCCACCTTCTGTCCCCATGGGGTCCCCACTGGTGCCTGGCTTCCACCACAGGGGATCCTGCCCCAGGCATGGGGTGGCAGTTGGGAGGATGCTCACTTAAATCTCCTTCAGTCCCACAAATGGGTTGAGAAAGCTTCACGGGCGCCTCGCAGGAGGGGATGCTTCTCCGGGAGCCTCATTTTTAAACCCCAACTTTGGATCAAGCGGTGTTTGAGGGTGTGGTAAAGGACATGCGCTCCACGGTCTTTGCAAAATCACAGGACGGGATTTTGTTATTAGACACAAGCACTGAGACTCAAAAAAAAAAATCACAAAAAGAGCCACTCTTCCTTATCACACTGTGGTAAAGATCATCTGACTTAACATGAGCTTCTTGGCTATTAAACAGAAATTTTAAATGGGAAGAAAATTCTGCAATGACTGCTAAATTGTGTGTCAGCAGAAAGAGAGAAGAAGTGACCTGTGTCATTCCTATAACCGCCTTGAAATCCATCTACACATCATGCCGGCAGATAATCATCATCTCTACACATCATGCTGGCGGATAATCCCTGATAAGATGCCTTTCTTTTGTTTATTCCTCCTTTTTGTCATTTTCACATTCCCTTCTTTTTTTCCCCTCCTTTTTTCATTTTGTATTCCCTTCTTTTTTTCTATTCCTCCTTTTTTCCATTTTCAAATTACCTACTTTTTTTATTCCTACTTTTTGTCATTTTCACGTTCTCTTCTTTTTTCCCTCCTTTTTTTCTAGAATTCCCTTTTAATTTTTTTTTTTTATATTTTACAATAAATTTATAATAAGTAAAATCATGCGAAAAAAGGAGAAGGGAATGCGAAAATGTATAAATGAGATGCTTGTGGAAAGCTGGAGGAAAGGTATTCTCAACCAGCTGTTTTGGTGATAGAAATAAACTACATTTCTGCTGTGTGCTCCCCATGGAAACTGACACAGGTGAGCAGTGTCCCAAAATACCTCCAACGGCCTTTGTGTACATATGCCTTTGAGAGATGCTGCAGAATGACTTTTGCAGGTTTGGGGTTTTTTTTATATATATATATCAGAGAATTTGCTTTATTTTAATATGCTCAACAGATTTTGGGAAAAGGAACAGAAAGAGTCAATTTTCATGTCCTGGGAGCATCCCTCATCCCCATTCCCATCCGAAATGAAAAACTGGAGCTGGGAACGACGCTAAAAAGTGAAAATATTTTTTGACTATGTCCATTGAAATGCTTTAGGTTCATTCAGCATTTGTCAAATAAAAATCACACAAAGCACACTCACAAAAAACCCCAAACGACCAACTTTCTGACTGGGCACTGCTGCTGCAGCAGTCATTTTTCCAGGAGCTTCTCCCTTCCTGCGTGCTTCTCCAGGGGCCAGAGCACTTGGCAAAAGGTTGTGGGTGTGAGCTGGGTGATGCTTGGTAGAACAGCAGCTGAAAGAAGGGCCAGAAAGGGGCTTTTATGACTCCTTTAAGGAAGAGGTGTCAGGGGAGGATCTTACCAGGCTCCTACCTTACAGGGCAGCAAAGCTGGTGAAAGGGCTGGAAAACATGCCCTACGAAGAGCGGCTGAGGGAACTGGGTTTGTTTAGTCTGGAGAAGAGGAGACTGAGAGGAGACCTCATTGCACTCTACAGCTACCTAAAAGGAGGTTGTAACGAGGCTGGTGTTGGTCTCTTCTCTCAAATTAGTAATGATAGGACAAGGGGGAATGGCCTCAAGTTGAGCCAGGGTAGGTTTAGATTAGATATTAGGAAGAAATTCTTCACTGAGAGGGTAGTTAGGCACTGGAACAGGCTGCCCAGGGAGGTGGTGGAGTCGCCATCCCTGGCGGTGTTTAAAGAACGAATAGATGTGGCGCTTGAGGATATGGTGGAGTGGTTAGAGAAATGCTGGGAAAAAGGTTGGATTTGATGACCCTGGAGGTCCTTTCCAACCATAATGATTCTGTGATTTTGTGAAATGCACTGTTCCTCTGCAGGAAGGAGTGGCCGTGGCTCACACAGGCTGTGACGTTCTCCTTCCTGAGCGTTGTGTCCTTCAGAGGGGACTGAGACCACATGAAAACAGTCTTGGCTGTGGTGAACCCCAAGCAATCGCTGCAGTCCCTCATTGGCCCACCTTGAAAATATGGTTTGAGTTATCCAAAACACTGAACACGTTCTTCTTGGGGAGATGGATTTGCCATTGATGGCAGCAAACTGGCTGCTGGAGGCCAAGGAGTGAAGAGCTTGTCTGGAATGCCAAATCCCTGCCGGCAGGCGAGGGCACGGGACCTTTCCTTGCCAAGGTTCGGTAAGTTGTTGTGTCCTCTTGTGCTGCGAACCCTGCCGTGGGGTTAGACCTCCCGACAAAGGACACAGGATGTTTTCATTACAGAAAAGTGGGGACAAGCCCGTTTGGGATGAGGGTTAAATGTTGCCACCCACGCACGGGCTCTGGGAGAGGGACCGGAGGGATTTTTGTCTGCAGTTCAAGGGTCAAGACGTGGGATCCTGGTGTGTGCACATCTTTGTGTGTGGCACTGAAAAGACCTGAACCAACCCCTTCCTTCATCAAAACAAGCTCAGCACCAATAAATCTCTCCCTGCTCCCCCCCAGCTCCCCATCCCGCTCCGCCTGACATGTTGTGGGAGCACAGAGCTGTCCAGGAGGAGAAAAGTGGGGAGGGGAGGGTGATACAGGGCTGAAAAAAAAAACCAAAAAAACAACTCCCAAGCTAATGATGTAGATGTCTGTGTAGAGGTTAAAAATGAAGCAATAAAACCTTTACACAAACTTCCAAATGCTTCTGCAGCCACACGCCACAGCTCAAAGCGGGGAATAAATAAGAGCAAGCGCAGCCGTTTGTGAGCAGAGGGAAGCTGACAGAGCCATCACTCCTCCCGGGCGCAGCTCCGGCAGCGGCAGCCTGAGAAATACGTCCCCGCGGCCCCAGAAACGCGTAGCCACTGCTCCTGTTCCTCCGGGCTGGAAGAGCTGAGATTTGGGCTTTCCTAATTCTTCCCGATGGGTTTGGGCCATCAGATGGAGAGCAGGAGGGATGATGAATGAGCTGAGTTTGCCAGGTCTCTGCAGCTCACAGCAGACTCCCTGACTAGGGTCCAGACTCCATACCCACGTGGTGAGCGTGGTGGTTCTGTGTTCCCTGGCAGCAAGGTGGGAATTAAAGCCCGTGTGTGGATTGAAGGATTTATCTTTCACCCTTCTGGAAAGCCTCTGAGAAGAGCTCTGTGTGAGGAGCAGGGCGGTGGGTGCAGGTGGGACACATCCCACTTGGATTTGAGGAAAGGTGGGAAGGAAAGCAGGACTTCTGGGATCTCATGGATTTTCTGCTGTCTTGCTGGAGGGGAAGGGCTCAGCTTGGGGCCAGGAGGCTGCCAAAGGGGTGTCGGAGACTGTTGGGTGACCCAGTTCACTCCCACAGTGTCCCCATGGGTGCAAACACCCCCTTTCCCAGTGATGTGCAGGGGGGTCCGTAGCTCCTCAGCTACAGGGAGGCTGGGGTCTTCCCTGGGATTTGGGATGAACAAAGACAAATTCAGCCCACGTCAGGGATGACCCAAGACTTGATGCTTGAGACCAAAGGGCTGGTCTTAAGGGTGGGTCAGCTGGAGGGTTTCTGCCACACAACAGCGGTTTTGCACAGGGCCAGCTCTTCCCTTCGCACAGGAACTGCCTGTGAAGCCAAGCAGGACTCCTGGGCAGAGGGGAAAATGTGTGTACGATTGTTGGGGGGTAAAAACCCACAGCAGGTGCTCCTGCAATAAGGTTTAGTCAAGGCAAGGGGGAATTCCCACCTGTGCACAGCCATCTGATGGGTAGGAGCCACTGTTACCTTTCACATGGCTTTAAGTAGCTCAGTGTAATGGGACTGTTTTTATCCTTTTATTCTGCCTAAGGGAGGTTTGAGCTTTATCCTGCCTCACGAGCTCGAGAAATTTATGTGGCTCACTTTCTGTTCTTTGGGCTGATTTCCTCCCTTTTGCGTGTCTTCAGGAGATGGTTCCCTTCACCTTTTCCTTCCTTGGTATCACTTCACTGTGTTCCCCTGGGATAGGAGTGCTGTGACAATAAGCTGAAGCGCAGTTAAAGCCCAGCATTCCGCTGGTCCACAGCAGCTCTGCACCATAGACTCCTCCACAAAATGAAGGGAAAACAGGGAGTAAATCACGAGAGGGCAGAGATGACTCAACTTGCTGTCTCCTTTCATGCTTTCTTAGCTGTTTCTCGGATTAGAGGTGCTAAATACATTTTTAATTCATGACTGAGTTTGCAAAGGCAGCGATCTGCTGCCAGGAGGCTGGTTGCACCTCCCTAGCTCCCAGTGCCTGCAGCTCCCTCCTCCTGTCCCGCTGGACTTTCTGCCGATGACTTTCTGCCAGCACCAGGTATCCCCTTGACCTATGGCAGCACGAGGCTGCCCAGAGAAAGCAGAAGCTGGGGAATAAAAATAAATAAATCTTTTTATCCAAATAAGCTTCACTATAGAGGCAGGTGGTCTCTCTCTGGCCCCTGTGCAAAAGCCCCTCGAGGCAATGCAGGTCATCCACCCGCTCTCGATCGTGAGCTGAGTCCAACCCCGCTCCGAACCTCTGCATTATAAATGAGTGTGCAGGAGAAACGTGAGCGTAGCGCGGCTTTCCAGGAAGTTACTCTGCAGCCTCTGCAGATGAACTCACTGAGTCCTTAGCTTAAGGCCTGGGTAAAGAACTAATTATTTGGACCTAAGCTTAAATCTGTTTGCACAAAGATGGATTTGTGACTCTTGCCAGCTTTCCCTAGAGGATTGCAACCTCATTTTGTTCCTCATGAACTTCTGCTGAGGTGTAAAATAACAACAATCTTGAGAGCTAAAACCGCTGAAGGATGGATTAAATTATAATGCAATCAGTCTGAAAGACCTTCTGTCTGCAAGCAGCAGCATTAGGCTGTCCCGGGAGCGGGAAGCTGCGCGCCGCCTGCGCAGGATTACCCAGCCCACGCCGGCTGCTTTGTCTTCACCAGGAAACTGCATTTCTTGGGCAGAGAGATTACATTATCAGCCTCCGAGCGTGTTCCTCGGGTGCCTTGGCATCACCCTGCCTAGGCCAGGGCTCGCTCTGAGAAGTATAAACCCACAGTGACAACAACAACGAAAGGACACAGATAGCAAGGAATATTTTGAGGGCTGCAGCACGTTCCCTGGGAAGGTTTGCTTCTGACTTGCTGTCTCTGCATGGACTTTAAATCACAGCTTGAGAAGCCAGCCCCGTCTGGGGTCTGTTAATATGTGTTTGTATGGGATTTACTGTAGCAGGGCTCCAATCCCCACTGAGACTTTCAAAAATAATCTCCTATAAATAACTAGGATGGAGCCCATGGGATAATTTTCAGGCATTTGAAATATCCTAGGCCGTGGCCTAGGAAGAGCAGGAGCTGCCCAGCTGTGACCGAACCTGCCGGGTCCTGCCCTGCTCCCCACTGTCCTGCTGAGCCCTTCACCCCAGGGATCCAACATGCTGCTCCTCCAGACGCCCTGTGCCACCGCTCGTAGGGATAACAGGGTTTACCTCTCCGGCAGTGACTTGGATGTCTGAGCACCTGATGAGATGCTGGACGGTAACCTCGTAGGAAACAAGTTGTTCCACCAGCACCAATGCAAAGAGGCTTTGGGTTCCTCATGGGTGGCTGCAAGTCCTCTTGGAGGCTTTGTCCACGTTCAGAGCTCTTTGCTATGGACAGTCTTTTTTTCCCTATATAAATTCTGTTCGTCTCCTCCCTGCCTGAAGTGTCTGAGCTAACAAAGCTCTCCTTTGGCCCTTTATTCTTCACAAAAGGTGCAGGGACTTAATTATTTCTGGTTCTGTCCACTTTAGCTGCTCCTTGTCAAAGAGTTCAGCAGTCTGCGCAGGGTAGAAGGGAAGCAGGAGAAGGGGATACGGGCAGAACAAAGCTGCTTTTCCTTAAGAAACCCTGCTAAAGAGGTATCTCCTTTCTGGACCTGACTCAGTGTTGCCCTCTGCTCCATGCTCAGCCCACAAGGGAGCCACAAAGGTTGTGCTTATTAGGATGCTTTGAGAAAAGTGATCCTTGAGGACCCTGCCCACATGCACTCCTGCAGAAGACAGGCTGAGGTTGGCCTTGGCCCTTTGGCTGTTCATCTGCGTTGTTCCTCAGCAGTGAAATGGAGAGTTTCTCTTAAAAATCCCCCGTCTTCTGCCTAAGCTGCAATCTGTAGGTTTACTGCAGCCTGCCCTGAGGAGGAAGCCCAGATGACGAGGACTGAGCTTCCATCTGCAGAGGGGCGACATGGCCAAGGGTTGCCCCAAAGACTGGGCATCGTTTCCAACTTCTTTGAAGTCTCCCTTTTTGGTTCTTTGCTAAGTCTCGTTGAAAAGTTTTTACTTATTATTTTTTTTTTGTTTGTTTGGGGTTCCTTTTGGGTTTTTTTTTTATTATTTAGTTCTGTTTCAGGCTTTTTTTCCGATAGTTTCGTTATGTTGAAAAGTTTTTACTTATTATTTTTTTTTTGTTTGTTTGGGGTTCCTTTTGGGTTTTTTTTTTTATTTAGTTCTGTTTCAGGCTTTTTTTTGGATAGTTTCGTTATTTATTTGGGCTGTGAAGAAGCTCCTCTGCTGACGCTTTCTTTGCAAAATGGCAAGGTGAACAAGTCTCCCCCTCCTCCTGTTGCACATACAACTGCTTCGGTGCCACCGGGGTCCTTCTGCAGCTGCAGAAGTCTAGAAACAAATGGGAGAGACAAGCAGTGAACCGAAGCAGGACAAATGGATGCTCAGTGAAATATTTAGCAAACCATTTTGAGCAAGAAAAAGGTCGTTCCTCTTCTATTTATTATAAGGTTTGGAAGCGAGACGCTGCCTGCTTGCAGAGGGCTGAATTACTGCAGTACAGCCTCGCTTTCTATTTGCACATTTCCTTGAGTTAAGGCAGGGAAGATCATAAAATGCTTTTGATCAGAGGCACTTAAATGGCAGAAGCCTCCCGTAGAAGCATGTTTTCCTGTGCTGATGTACTCAGGAGTGTGGCTCAGCCAGGGCTCGGTGGCTGTGATGACGTAGGGCATGCGGTCGCGGTGGCATCTCACGCTGGCGGACCGGGAGCAGGAGGTAACGCAGATTTCGTGTCAGCCTTGTCTTGAGTCCCCTGAGCCACCGTGGCTGCTGCAGTGTTTGGTTGTTCTGGGATGGATATCTGCTCTCGGCTGCACGTCTTTTACATGGGCACAAATGTAATGTCAAAAGAAATCACTTTGGTAATGTACTCAAAACTTAAATATTTTATACAGTACTATAGTAGTGTGATGTATTTTCCTTCTCAACAGACTTTGCTTTTTGCCCGAGGTCTGGGATTCGGGGCCGCTTGTGGGGCTGGATTCCTGCATCCTCTCCAGGGCCTCGTGTGCTTTTTTCACAAGGGGCTGAATTTCCTTCTGTCCCTGGTAAGAGCTACTCAATTTCAGTTCCTGGAAGAAAAGAAGTGAATTCTGATTATCTCAGGATCAACAGCTCTGTATTAAAGCAAGGCACTTGCTCCTTCTCCAGATTCATGACCATAAATGTCCAGCAGCCGGCATGCTGGGTGTTAGACGGCAGCTTGAAGGCACATGCCAGTGAGTCCTCACTTACACATCTAAATCGCACTTACTGGTAGCCAAGCTGCAGTAACTGGGTGATGAGCGACTGCCTTAGTGTCTTCATTGTAGGTGTTTGCAAGACAGCGCGTGTTCTGGAAAGCTTGGGCTGTAAACTCAGGTGTCTGCAAGTCACAAAAGAGATCCGAGAGGTTTAGGCAATCGACAAAGTGTTTGCCTTTGACCAAAGCCACAGCGCTTGCACAGCACCACCAGCACCATCTCAGAGCTGCCTGGCACTGGCTTTTATCCCGACATGGCAAACCACCTCATCCCCGCCTCGCCCGTGCCCCAGGGGCTGGCGACGGGATGTCAAACCCCGACGCAAAGAGTTCGTGCATGGAGCGACAAGTGCTCAAAGTGCGTTAGTGCAGAAGACTATAAATGCTCTTGCATTACCTGGCGGCTGTGTTCCAATCAATATGGTTTTTACAGACCAGGATTAGTTATGTCACCTTTTGTACTCCGAGGTAACTCAAAGTACTTCATAAAGTAATGAGTTTAGCTATAGATAGCACAGGTTAATGGCGTGGCCATTACGTACTCAGTGATAGAGCTTCCATGAGGCCTCAGATATAATAAATCTGGTTTATTAAGAATGGAAATATTGACAGAGACCCGATTCTGCCTTATTCCTTCTGCAGCCTCCCAGGGATTTTTGACAATCCATTTCTGGCAGCTTCCAGATAGAGAGAGACATTAATCTCTCAGAGGAAAACTGCTGTTTCGGGGTGAGTATTAACCCATTGATTTATATTTACAAACATTTGCAACTGTTTGGAGGCTAAAACTGAGCCAGGATAAGCATAAACCGGAGAGGCTGTGCTAATTCTCCAAATCAAGATAGACTTGAACTACTTAGAAACGATGCTGCGAGGACACAGCCCGCCTGGCTCTGCACCCTGCCCATCTCACCTCCCAGCTCGAGCACAGTGCACACCTGCTTCCATATTTTACTTACCAGATCTAAAGACAGATTTTTAAAGGTTGAGATGACAAGTGAGCACTCGGCACTGTGAAAGTCCACGGCGCCGGATTTTGCTCTCCGAGGAAAACGTAGCAGGAGCCTCTTACACAAAGCAAATGAATGACTAAACGTGCCCCTAATGGCAGCTGCCAATTTAAATTTAATTCCCACAGGAGATGCAGGTTTGCTTGGTGACCAGGTCCTAAGCAAGAGGGGAAGAAGCTGCTCCTGAGGACGCAGGAGCAGCATCAGCCAGAACTGAGGGCTGTGGGGAGCCTTGGGCAGCCCCCCTCTCAGGGGTGGGACAGCGTGAGGTTTGGGGTTCACGGCCCCGGGCACAGCGAGATCCAATTACCCAGGCAGGGAGAGTTTCCCTCAGTGCAGGTAGAAATGATCCTTCCTGAAGGCACCAGAAAACCACAGCGGTTCTTCAAGCAAGGCTTCCCCTTCCAAGGCTGTCAACCGAGCGCAGCTCACCAAAGCCTTCAGGTGTTTCAGAAAAGGTTTGAGGTCATTTGGGTTAGGCTGGCTTAAAAACTACCTTCCCGAGGAGGCGGATGAAAGGTTTTGACTGAGGCATCCCTCTTCTTGCTCCTCTCATCTCTATCAAGACAGGGCTGGATGGTGGGCAACAGCGGGGAAGGCAAACCTGCCAGCAAGCCATGACCTTTCACAAAAAAACCAGGACTAGTGAGGATGTTGCATTAAATTTTTATTTTTCAGCCTTGGCCATCGTTGTCACCAGGCTGGGGGTGTGCTAGATGGTAGCCCAGTCCTCATGTGCCCATGGCAGGGAGAGGCTGCCACTGCTCACAGCCATCCCCCTCGACACTGTCTCCTCGTTTGTAGAAAAGTATTGCAGAAAAAAATAAAGCAGCAAAAGAGAAAAAATCGCATTTAAAAAAAAAAAAGGGGGGGGGGGGGGAGGGTGAGCAGGGGAGATGGATTGTGCAGTGGCTCTGAGATGAGTGCGGAGAAGCCATACATTAATCATCAGGAGAGGGGAGGGGGGGAACCTATGGCTCTATCAGGAGAAAGCATTTGCTGCTGTGAAATGATGATGCTGCAAAGGTCCCGGTGTGCCTGTGGCTCGCACTGGGCTCGCTCCCTGCTCAGGAGCTGGTCTGGCCCTGCTGGAAATCCCCAGCTCCCAGGCTCTGGCATTCAGGCAGTGTGCCTGTCCCCCTGCCCTTGGCATCCAGCGCCCGCTCCGCTTTGCAGCCGCGTGCAAACCTTTAATGTCTCACCCACCCTGGCCCCTCACGCAGGATCTGCCCTGGGTAGGAGAGGAGGATGTTGTAAATAATAACTTGGGCATCGCTGCTGCCATCTGAGCAGGGGGAAAGATCCAGGTGAGGGCAGTCACATCCCGAGCCCTCTGAGTACGCGCGATTGCTCTTAGTGCCTTTTTAACAACGGCATCGAGAGCGACGCTGCTGCCCCAGCTGTGGTGTGCTCACAGCACGGTGCTGTGGCTGGAAGGAGACACGCTGTGGGTATTTTCCAGGTAACTGGTCAAAGGAGGTACTTAACTGGGCACACGGTTCCTACAGGCGACTCCAGCCTGTCCCGCACCCAGCTTGGTCCTTCAACGCTGCTTGGAAGAGGGAGAGGGATTGCTGCCCAGTACAGATGTTCATGGGGTCTCCTTCACAGCCAATCTGCATCCTACTGCTGCTGCTAAATACGGCAAAAGCAGCCGAAGCTCCATCTCCAGGCTCCTGGCAGCAGCAGCACAGCCCCGCGCTGGGCTGCGAAGGTGCCGGTGATCAGCTGGAGCGTGCTCCTGCTCAACCTCACAGGGACATTAGCTACAGCTGAGCAAATGTTTTCTTAAACAGGGAATGACTTCTGCACACATACAAAAAAGGATTTCAGCTTCTTCTACTATCTTTATTATTTTTTGAGACAAGGAGGCAGCCTGGCCAGTGGTTAATAAAAGCATTTAATCTTCCCAATGCTTCCTCTACCCCTACCCAGGGGCTGTTTTTGACAGTAGTATAGTATTGCATATAGTTTCAGGTTTTAGTGTGGGGTCTTTCATTTTTTTTTTTTACCTTACAATTGCTTAATGTGTCTTGTTAACTCAGGTTTTGGTTTAAAAAAAAAAAATCCCTGCTCTATCCATTTAAAACAAGATGTGGGGGAAAAGAAGTTCTTGGTAATGCAAAGGTTTTAATCTGGAGAACAAAGAAAATTTCAGTTATTTCACTTGTTGAAAGAAATCACAGTCCCTGTGTGCTTCAGTTTGATCTCAACCAAATTCGATTGCAAGGTTTGGCACCTGCCTTTGACTTGGGATAAAAAAACCCCACAACCCAAACAAATCCAACCAAGGAGCCTACAGTAATAGTTGTGGTAGTAATTGTTATTCTTTTAAATTTTGGTACAAAAGTCCATGGATTTAGGGGAGGGTGGCTGTTTCCATCAGCTTAGTAAAACTGTTCACATGGTCAAAGTCAAGCACGCAGCTAAATCATTTGAGGAACAAGACTTTCTGCAAACAGATAAGAGCCTAATAACATGATGATGAGAGCCTAGACTTCCACAGATAGCAGAAGCTAATATTTGTGATGCAACAGTCTTGCATTATTCAGTAGTTAAAGATAATTCTAAGAAACAGAACAGCTTGAGAATTAGCAAAACTAGCAATAAAATATTCTTAGCTGACTCCGGGGGGAAGTAAATTGCCACATTCAGGATTTGCATTCATCTTAATGTTTATTAAAAAAATGAGACAGCGCCGCTTCCGCACGCTCGGCTGGAACCACACGTCCTTGCTCAGCCTGCAGGACCTGCTGAGGCCTCTCGCTAACTCGTGGCATGTGTGGGTTGATGGTGAGAGTGATGGAAACCCAACTGCCCACATGGGCCCTGCGCAAGTCCCCAGGAGGAGGTGGAGGTTCACTGCCAGCACTCATTGGTGCTGCTCAGCCTCGCAGCAGGGTCTTCGTGCCCCCTCCCAGGGCTTTCAGTAAAACATCCAAGGACAAGCAGCTTAGGCAAAGCGAGGAGCTGATGGCCCTGAAGGAGGTGCCTGCAGAGAAGTGTTGCTCTACTCAGCGATGCCAGCGTGCAGGAGCTCACACGCTCTTTGCTACGCACACAGCAGCGTCTCTAATCAGAGCTTTGCTGTGGAGGTGGAGAAATACAACTGGGAGCTGCAAGCTCAGGCTTCCTCCAGTTGACATCAGCTGGCCCAGGATGCTCGGTCATTCCCTAGACCTTTTTTGAACAACCCCTGTTCCCTGGCGTGGAAGGGCTGGCAGCTCCACCGCCTGCTGTGGCGGGCCGGGCCACACGCGTGCTGGGGCTGCCGTGCGCAAGCGGGTGGGCCAAGGGGCTGGGTGGCCACAGGAATTACCCCTGTGCTCACAAGTGAAGACCCCTCAGGGGCCCTGAATCGTCCCAAAGAGCAAAGACCATGTGCTGCAGGAGCAAAACTGCCACCCGACTGATCTGCACAAACCTGGGAGCAACCTGCACCATTGCTGCTCGCGCTGGCTGGGGCTCACCACGCTACCTGCTTTATCAAATGCAAATTTTCCACCTCTGGGTAAGCGCAGAAGCGCCTGGGATCACGGAAAACCCCACTGATGTCTGTGCACATGGACCCACACCTCCAGCCAGCCTCCCTCGACCGGGTCACTGCGAGGCTGAGGCTGCCTTCAGCAGCAGTGAATGAGCTGGGGTGTGCATGTGGGGAAGGAAAATGAACTAAAAAAATTAAAAATAACCATAAAAAAAAAAGCAAGTGAGACTATTCAAAAGGGGGACTTTATTTTTATTACACTGGAGCCAGGCGTCAGTGCGCCAGTTCAGCTTTGATACACAATAAATCAGCAAAGCTGTCACTCAGTTTGGAAACCAAGATTGCAGTGGCACTAAAAACACATTGAAAACATTTACTTTCTTCCCTTTTTTTTTTTTTCCTCTTTTGTTTTTGGTACAAAAATGGTACAAACAACAATACAAAATATTTGTGCTGTTGACGGTTACAAAAAAAGGTTTTTGAACTGGGTTAACAGACGCAAACTGCTTTTGCGCTTCAGCATGAATACAGCAGAACAGCATTAGTCTTCCTTGAGAACAACCACAGTCATGCGGGCTGCTACACAGCTTCTCCATCATAAAAGGAAACATGCAAAATCATAAATGAAATTAAAAAAAAAAAAAAGTGCTCCAATTATACATCTATATGTTGTTGCGTTTTTTTTTTCCCCTATTTGATTTGTAGTTTCAAGCACTAACTACATTATGTACACATTGTGTGAGCAATTGTATATAGGGTTGGTGTGTACTGGAAAGAACTTTTATTTTCCCCATGGAACTGAGTTAACTTTGCGTGGGAGACACCTACGTTGTCTAGCTGCTGTTTTAAACATACGCATTCATCATTATACAGCATTCTCCCCCCCAACATTTTTTTTTTTCACACTTACAATGAAGAGCTCCAAAAGACATCACAACTAAAAGTCCCGTATTTTATCCTTAATACGTTTTTTCTGAGATTAAACAAAGTTGCAATCTTGGCATATTGTGTGGCACAGACCCTGCACTGACCATTACCATTCCCTAATGCCCCAATGTCTACCCTATGCGAAGCAGTTGCAGGCAATACAGCCGTCTCCTAAGTCCCACTTAGTCATGGATTTGGACCTGATTACTCCTAAAAAAAACCTTGACAGAGGCCCCAGCTGCAAGGGAGGGAACTCCCCACCACCACCTTACAACCGCCAACAGCATCGCCTGGTCCAACGACAAAGGAAAATAAAAATCAAAAATGGAAAATGCAAAACCAGAGGCAAAACGATGGCTAGCACATAGGACAGCTAGAACAGCCTTGCCTGTTCACTGTCACCAACGACCTGCTGAATATCCTCGGTCCCTGGCAAAGCATTTCAGTGCCTGATGCTTCTCCCTATTTACACGCTACATAAGAAATAGGCTTGACGAGGGCTGCGCTGAGACCGTGGAGCCATGTTCTGGATGCAGCAGTGACCCCAATCCGTGCGGTCCCTGGCCCAGGGATGTCCACCCGCACACCCTGGAGGTGGGGAGGGCATAGAAGGGGTCCGGTGTGCCCTGAAACCCTGGGTGCTCCCCATCCCTGCAGTGGTGGTGTCCCCTGGCAGTGCTATGGGGTATGGGGGTAAGGGGCTGTGACGCTGGAATTTCGGGGATGAGCTACCCTCCACATGCCTCAAAGCAAGTCCTGCCCCAGTGCCTCACTGCATGCAAAGAGTGGGGGCTCAAATATGTGGGCACGGCTTCATTAATTAAATGCTTTAGTTTAGATCAGAGGACAAGGGTTCTAGGCTCAGTTCTGTGGCCTGTAAGAAAAAATAGCTGCTGTTTGTTCAGCCAAAGCCGCTGTTTCCCCACCCTGGCTCCTTGTAAGCCACTGTCACCTCCAGCTGCGACTGGCAGTGCCACATCACAGCCACGAGGATCAGAATGGGAAGGCAGAGCAGTGGCACAGCCACCTTCCCAATGGGACCCCTTCCATTAATGTACATTTTATTAAGTGGGTGCAAACTGTAAGAAACATTAACAAGCAAAAAAAAAAAGGTTTGCAAAATGTCATCTATTGTCATTGCCTGATGTGCTCCTTGCTTACCTTCTGCTGGTCCCACTGCCAGGAAAGAGCCCTGATGCTGCTGCTACTGGTGGGGCTGCAAAACTCAGTGGTGGAGGATGCAGGGAGGAGGAAGAAGAGGAGGAAGAGGTCCTGCAGAGGTAGACTGAGCAGAACTGGGTCAAAAGACAATGAACTAGCAGGTTTGATTTATAGGCTCATGGGGCTGGAATTGCTAGATTGCAAATGCTGCAGAAAAAATATCTGCAGATTTAAAAAAAGAAAAAAAAAGTCGCCAATGGAAACAGGCAGGTTGATTTATTTTTAATCACTCAGACAGTTTTGTTTGACTTAGGTTGCATAAATGTTCTTAAAACCCTGAAATTTAGCTCCTGCTCTCAGGGAAGCAGCGCCAGGTCAAGCGCACGACACAGCTCGCAGCGGAGACCCGGCCGGCAGCGCCGCATCCACGCCAGCGTCCCAGGAGCCGTGTGCGTGCAGCAACGCCATGGATGGACGCAGAACCATCGGCATCGCCCTGGCCCTCAGGCCACGTCCTTCTCCTGAGCTGGTGGTGAGGCTACAGTGACGGACAAAAAACACCCGACGGGTGGTCATCAGCGAGAAACATTAAGTGTATTTTTTTACTATTCACTACCTCTGCTGTGACTGGGCAGCTTCTGTGGAGGGATAGAGCCGAGATGGTGAAATACTCCAGCCTGTGGCTTTTCCGAAAGAAAAAGGGGAAGAACGAGGGGTGCCCGTGGGTGAGGAGCCCAGGGTGGCGCCCACAGCTGGAGGACAGGCTGTGAGCTTTGCCGAGGGCGGGCAGGAGGAGGTGGACAGCAAACGGCAGGAGCAAACGAAGACTTTGATAGTGGTGACACAGGATGACCAAATTCCCAGCTACAGACCTGGAGCCTGGAAAGGCTTGAGGTGCCAGCGGTTTGCCAGGCCCTGTGTGTCACCCCACTGGAGCTGTCCCCCTCCCGCGGTCCCAGCCATCACCTGCTTTCCTCAAGAGACTTGGGTGAGCATGTGTTTGCTCTCTGAACCGTGAAAGGACAAACTGACCCATGGACTGATCAACTGACCGACTGACTGACCAAGACAAAAAAGAAAGACCCCATCCTCGGTAGGAAATAACGTAGCGGTAACGTTGGAGTCCCCTCGGGCAGACTTTTACCACATTCCACTTCGTACAAGACACATTTCAAATGCTCATTAATTTACAGAAATTGCATTTTATAGAAAATATGATACAATGAAATATAAAATGCACTAGGAGCATTTCAAAAATCTATAGAGACGATCTTGCAGCCTAGTATACCCTCTGTAACGACGTCCACTCATCTCCACAAGCTCTCGTCCTCTCATTCTCCCGCTCGGTGCACACGCTCGCCCCCCTCCCCCCCCCCCTTTAACTCTTAGCATTCAACTTGAGAATTAATAGAGATATCAAAAAAAGTGTGATTATCCCCTGGATAATCACCTTCCAATACTGTGCACATTCTTGGATTTAAACGAAAATATATCTAAGCACTTTTACAAGTTTTAGCGAACCCACTGCAAAATCGTCTGCAGAATATAAAACACAGGTAATCCAAGATTTCATAGCACATTAATTAAGTGGCTCATAATCCATTAAATGTGGTTTATATTACACATCCATGCAGTCTAAATCATTTTACAAACATTAGACATAAACCCACTAGTCCAAATCAGTAAAGGAAAAATGTAATAAAAAAAGCTAATAACTATTTGTTATTGGTTAAACTGACCCTATGTATAAACTAGGTAGTATGCTACCATTTATAATACTGATGTTGAACTACGCCTGGATGCTGCAAAACCTCTTGCTTGCTTGGCAATGCTTGAGCATATTAACCACAAGATACTCAACAGGCCCTCGTTGCACTTCTCCAAAAAAAAAAAATCTACTACAGATAGCAGCGCCTACCCACCAAAGAGAAAGGACACACATTAGCTGAGTCACACGATGGTGTCAAGCTTTGGCTACTAGTGCTCCGAGGCATTAACATTGTACTGGACTAACTTCATACTTACAGACGGCAAAAGTGCTGAGAAACCGTTCCCACCCTTCGAGCTGCCCCGGACTCGAGCGGAATCGCCGCGCAATTCCCGCTTGTCGCCGGGAAAACCGCCTCGGCATCCTCGGGGACGCGGGACACCCCCACCTAACCCAGCCGGTATTGACATCCCTTGAGAGGTCCTGGGAGCCCAAACGCGCCGACAGCGTATAAAGAAAGAAACGGGCCTTTGGTCATTTCACGATTTACTTGGTAGGGTTTAGGCAAGGGCTGCCGGAGATTTGTGTCGCAATAACCAAAGGCTTTATCAATGCTATAGTTCTATGCAGCTACATTGAGTGTGACCAGGTGACAGCAGAGACCCCCCCCAACCCGGTCGGTATTTTGCATCTGATAACACTGAATTATATATTTACAACATGATGACTAGTTCACCACCTGCTGAGGCTTCAAGATGGCTGTTAAGTTTTCGACTCAAAACAACTTCCCGCCCTCCCACACCAATCCCCCCCTCATCCTCTTCCACCCCAGAATGAGTCACCCCCTTAAAAAAAAAAAAAAAAAAAAAAAAAAGCAAAAAAAAAAAAATCTCCACAGTTCCTTTTTT
>NW_009732192.1:52236-52897 GCF_000703405.1 Apaloderma vittatum | reverse complement strand
TAGGGTCACAGGGAGTGCTGCCCAGGATGGTTGAATGTTTGTTTTCATCACTCCTGAGATTGAAGGGAATCTGATACATGCACCAAAAGGCACTTTCAAATATATATATATATATTTTAAAAACAGTGCTTCTGTTCTAAGAAATTCAAGTTAAGACAGAGTGCCTTTCACTCTCTTTAGTCATAAAGCAGATAAACAAGCAATATCCCAGCTGACATTAAAAACCAAACCAAAACAACAAAAAAAACCTGCAGCAGAGACAAGTGTTCATGCGAGACAGCTCAATATCCTAAAAAAAAATTGGAAAGGAAAAAAAAGGGAAAAAAAAAAGAAACCTCCTATATCACCACTAAAAATAACAATACAGTCAGCAGGGGATATTAATTAAAAAAGCTGCCACATCTGTACAGTTCTTGCTTCTGCATCGGCTCTTTTTGTCAATGTTGTCATCTGTGGGTTTGTGGTTTTTTTTTCCTAAACTGTTTTTTCTCCTTCTTCTTTTTTTTTTTTTGTTTTTTTTTTTTTTGTTAAATAACGTGAGGTCAGTTTAATCTTCCTCGCCTCCCCCGTACATGTCCGCCAGTTTCTTGAACCTGGGCCCCCAGTCGTTAAGGTAGTCGTAGTCCTGGTCCCCGGAGCTGGAGGAGGTGAGGGAGCTGAC
>NW_009732192.1:19446-52188 GCF_000703405.1 Apaloderma vittatum | reverse complement strand
GGGGGGCCGTGGGGTCGTTGTCCGCGGCGCGCAGGCCCTGGAGGGGGGCAAACATACGGCGTTAATACCCCCCGTGGGGGTTTCATGGGGCTGGGACTCGGGAAGGGTCCGCGCTGGTGGGACGTTTGGGCAGCAACGCTGGGAGAGGATGGTGGAAATTTAAAACGAGGACGGTGGAGAAGCCTGGGGCTTCCCAGTGTCCAAATGAAAAGAACAAACAGAATCATTCCTCCCCTACTAATAACCAATATTTTAATTTTGATTCCTTTAGGAAAAAAAAAAAATCACTCCTAACAAACCCCTGCAATTAGGAGAGACTTTTGGTGTGAAATCTCGGGCAGAGCAGCCCATAGAAACGGCCTTGGGATATGGAGAAAAAGAATTGCTTTGCTGCAGCCTGGCGTCAAGAAAAGCCGACTGGGATAGAGCTGCAATAAAGCAAAATGTTCTGCATGTACGCCCTCAGAAACCCTGGTCTGAACATGGAGAGATGGAGCGGGTTTTACCGCAATGAGGAGCAGCCAGAACGTGTGTAAGAGCAAGTCTTCATGCGTACGGGTGTGTGTAAATGTGTGTGCGAAGGACAGGCAGGAACAATTGGAGAAGGGAATTTTAACGATGAAAATTAGAAAAAAACCACAGCAGGAAATGGATATAATAATTGAATTAAATTGCTGTAACATTTGTTTTTCTGACTTAGGAAATGGATGGTGTGTTTTGTCTCAGAGGAAATAATGCATTGATTGGTTTGCAACCACTCAATCACTCAAAACTAAAAAAGAGACAAGAAATACTAAATGGATAGACATTTGTACAAGCAGATAAAGGAGCAGTAATCTAACATAAAACAAAGAAACTCTCTCTGATCTGAGACGAACCTCTCTGTTCCGCAAACTCTTTGAGGCTTTAGACTAGATAAAGCTTACTAGGAAGGCACAAGCTGGTGAAATAACTACAAATTCAGGAGTCACAAAAGGCGCCTTTGGCTTTTGGCAATTCCGGCAGCTGCCTTGCCACTGCCTCCTCACCAGGACGTCCCTCCTTTGTCCACCTCCAATTTTACTGACAGTGAGTGCCAGATTCAGAGGAATCTAAGGGAGAGAGTCACCAGGTTATGCTGCCTGGATGCTGAAAAGCATGGTTATTTGTGAGGCCATATCAGAAGTCTTGGGATTTTGCTTGCACTTTGGCTTTTTACAGGCTCGGTGCCTTTAGGAGGCCAAGTTCGGGGTCTGTCGCTCATGCCAGTTGCTCCCCTGGTTTTCATCAGACTCCTTATGTGAGTAATAGCACCACTTGGTCCATGCAGCCAGGAAAATGTTGCATAGCTGGTTTTAGCTGGCTGCTCGGGCTTTTCAGATGTGACACAGGACACCCTATGGAACATACCTCATTAATAAAGTCACCAATATCCCCTGGATGCGGGATTACTGGTCTTATAGGATACTGGGGTTCAGCACCAATAGGTCTTTCATCCACCCTTCTGACTCCAGGTGTCTTGTTCAGCACGTGATCCATGGTCTCTGGCTGCTGGAGCTGGCTTAAATCGTAATCCTGTGACAAATGGAAAGGCAGAGAGTGAAACCAAGAGCTTTTCACTCAGATCACCTACTTGCCCAATGTACGAAGGAGTCAAGGGATCTAATCCTACTTCAGCTGAAGTTCAACGGCAAAACTTATATCTGGGTATGCAGCACCTCTAACCACCTAAATTACAGGTGAACCTCACCTCCAATTAGCTCATGAAACTGGCATGCTTAAAACTCTTAAAATATAGTTAAATCAAATATTTAAATACCTACTGAATATTTTGCAAGGGCTCTAAATGTTTGGGATAAAAAATCCAGGCTTTTGATTGCATGTGCATATATTTTTGATGAAATACATAATATAATGTACAGACAGTGTTGGCGGACATATTATTGCAATTATGTTTGTACAGAAGTAAAAACACTGGAATGTATATTGCATTTATGCATGTAGGCCTTTCAAAGTAATTATGTTCTTTCTGCTTGGGAAAAATCCCGACAGAATAGGTTTCTATCAAGGAATGAGAACCAGGTAATATTTCATTAAAAATATATTCCTGTAGGTAATGGTGTTTTGCTGCTCTGCCTTTGCTGTTATTTTTAATGAATCCTTTCTAAAATATTTAAGCCTACAGTGTAGTTGCCTGAAACCAGATCCTTCAGCTAGCTTGAATGCTCATAACACTACTTTGTTCTACCAGCAAAACTGTTCTTGTGCTCAGACGGGGATGATTGAATCTCCAGGAGCAATATTTATAAACAACTTGTCAGTGACAAGAAAAAAGACATGCTAATCGCAAGGACTTTTCCATTGAAGACGAACTTCTCGAGTTTCCAGCAAAGCCCCTGCGCTGGCTCCCAGTGGGGTGTCTCTCCAGGCTCACCTGGTTGCCTTCGGATGCCACCTGGACCTCCAGGGCAGGACGTGCTGCTGTGGCTTCATTCATTCCTGAAGCACCAGCCCCCACCACTGACCTTAGGGCTCAGTGACACCAACCACAAACACAGCAGCTTCCATCCAGACCCCTGAGCCACGTGGTCCATTTAAGCAAGAATAAAGCCGCTACACAGTGCAGAGTCATGCTTCGTATTTGTCACTGTCACGGGCTTTTTTACTTGTGTTACGTGGAATAATAGCAATGAAAAAAAAAAGCGACCTAAATAATAGTATCCAAACTTTGCTATTTTAGCTGAGGAAATACATCTGTAGCAGAAAGACAGCACATCCCAGGAGTGCCGGCCAGGGAAGTTTTCATGCAGCATCAGCAGCGGTGTCTGTAAGGAGAAGGCACTGCAGAAAAGCTGACACATTCAGGCAGACTGTGGCTTTGGGCTCTGTCACCAAGTAAGGCTTTGCCACTGCACGCTTCGCGGTGAAAAAGAACATCCCCAAATGTATTTAGACACTTCTCACAACTACGACCAGAAATTAAAAATAATTAAAAGTTACACTAGATCTAGAGACGATGCAGGGAAGCCCCACGGAAGCTCTAGGCTCCAGCAAGCCAAGGCAGGTGCCTGCAACCACAGCTCTAGGCAGGGTGGTGGCTGCCACTTGGTTTTCTAGGTCCCCTGATGGGGAATGGTAAAATACATAGTTTTAATGATTAAAACTAATGATTAAATGATTAAAACTAATGATACATAGTTTTAATGATTAAAATAGCAGAAATATTGTTTGAACATAGAATCATAGAATCATAGAATCATAGAATGGCCTAGGCTGGAAGGGACCTTAGAGATCATCTAGTCCAACCTCCCTGTCATGGGCAGGGACACCACCTCTCGACTAGACCATGAGTGTCATTAAACTGATTTGTAGTCCCTCCCCATGAAGCTGCCCTGGCAATAGCAAAATCCACGTAGCACCGGCCTCCCTGCATGGTGCTGTTGGCACAGGAGCCTCCCAGAGACGGGCTGGACCTAAGCTGGCTCTCACCCACATCCGTGCCATGGCAGGGAAGCCAATAAAGCTTCCTGGGCATGAACAATGGCAAACGCAACCCTTTGCAAGTAGTTTAGTGAAAATGATGTGGCTTCTGCCTTTTGGGGAGTGCTCTTCTCACCTGGTCTTCCTCTCCACCTCCCTCTTCGTCGTACTTCAGAATATTGTCCCTGACGTCGTCCTCGGGGTCGATGAGGAGCTGCTTGGTGTGGCGCTCCTTCTCCCGGCGTTTCATCCACACCACGAAGAGCAGGACCATGGCTGTAACGGAGCAGAAGCAGCGTGAGCCTGGGTCTCCCATGGCGCGAGGCCAAGCCGCGGGTGTCGGAGCGTGGTGGGGCATCCTAACGCTCCGCCCGCCCTCTTCTGCCTGACGTCGTCCTCGGGGTCGATGAGGAGCTGCTTGGTGTGGCGCTCCTTCTCCCGGCGTTTCATCCACACCACGAAGAGCAGGACCATGGCTGTAACGGAGCAGAAGCAGCGTGAGCCTGGGTCTCCCATGGCGCGAGGCCAAGCCGCGGGTGTCGGAGCGTGGTGGGGCATCCTAACGCTCCGCCCGCCCTCTTCTGCCGTGGAGAACCTCACTGGCTGCTAGTAAGAGGAATAAAATTTTATCCTATTGTGTGTTCTAATTTATAAGGGAGAGATCAGTGAGAGCTGTAAATACTGTGACAGGCCTCCTCTACAAACACTTCTTTAAGATCCATCACGGATGCTGATTGAGCTGATGTTTATCAGAAGCCAAACACACAATCAAAGGAAAAGCAAACAGAAAGCGTGAAAACTGACGCCTTTTGAAAATATTTGATCTAAATTCTGAATTTTCAGGATTCTACTTCCACCTTTATTTTATTCAGGTGCATAAAATAAAGGTGGAGCCAAGAAAGCTGCGGGGGTGCTGAGAAGCAAACAGGTACAGACGACCAGGCGCAGCTGCTCCAGCAGCGTGACACAGCGATGCCTTCAGGCTGTGAGCCCTGGCCACGGCAGCCTTTTTGCTGTTGTCCACAGGATGCCATGGAAAACTGGTTTGGGGAAGGTGGGTAACACTGGGTCATGTAATCTGATTTGGGCTCACTTACCCTCTTTCCTGGTGCATGACAGAGGCTTTCTAGACTTCCAAGATCAGGTTAGCCAGGACATCAGTATACATATTTGGCCATTGAGATGCAAAGCGGATCTCAGATTGCTTGAAATCCTTTTGGAGAGCACAGCTTGCTTTGCAGAACAAGGGAGAGCAAATCTGGTAGCAGACAGCAAACCTCCTCAGGCATCAGCACCAACGTGCCAAGCCCTGGCTAATCTTCCTTAGTACCGTAACAGGGTTCTTGAATCATGAGAAATTTCCCCTCATTTAAACAACTTTACCCCAAAGGAACAGTGACTCCCTGCTCCACAACCTCATCCTTCCAAGGGCCACCCATGTCCCAGGGGGCTGCGCTCCCTGTGACTTTCTGCACGGAAGTTGCTTTGGGAACTTAAGTCTCCAATAACATAAGACAACCAGACCTTGTCTTCTTCAAGAACCTGTTAAAATGTTATTTTTCATTCTCATGCGCAGTAGCTGCAAACAATGCCATCAAAATGGAAATTAAGCCTGGGCAGCTGATGTAGTTACACCTCCCCGTGTCTGCTTTCCCTCTGCTCTCCACACAAGCCACACGCGAAGCTGTGACGGTGGCAATCTCCAGAAGAGAAGGATGGGTGGACCCTGGAGGTGGGAATGCGTGGCCGTGGGAACATGTTCGTTTCACTCGGGTCAACCCTTGCTTATTCAACCAAGTGAGTCCAGGCAGGATCCAAGTTCCCAATCTCTCTTTGTGTTTTTTAGCTGCATGAGGAAGAGGAACAACTGCTGTTTCCCATCGTCTCATACCTTTGCAGGCTTTTCTTTCCCTTCGCCTATTCACGGAGCCTCGGGATGGCCTCATGAAGGGCAAGAATGGAGAAGAAACCAGACCCTGAGGACATGCCAGCCTGCAGCCCCACAGCGCGGGGCGGTGGTTGGGAGGATCTGAGTTTTCCCTCCCAGCACCAAAGTGTTTGTACCCAACAGGAATTCAGTGAAGTGAGCAGAAGAGGACCGGACAGCTAATTACTGCCATTGTGTGCCAATCAGCTGCCATCCCTGCCTGCCAGCTACCAATTGTTTTCAGATAGTTCAGCATTTCTTTAATGCTTATCCTAGATCTATTCAAGACAGAAAAAAGAAAAGGAAAGAAAATGTAACGCTTATCTGCAATATAAAACCTCAGCTATTTAGAAGACTATTGAAGTCCTTTTCTCGTTGTTCCTTTTCAAGTCTCTCACAACAAGATACCTGCCTAGTCCACAAAGACAATATTATAATGGCTAGCAGGGTATATCTTTTTCTTTCCTCTTTTTTTTTTTTAAAATGCTACTTTTCCATGCACTTGTGGAAAAATCTGTGCCATTAACGCCTTTACAGCTACCTTGAAAAAAAATAAATGCCTTCAAAGTGTCAATAGCGGATGTAGTGCACTCTCCTTCCTTTTATTCACTCGGCAGAATGGGAAGTGCTATTACTGCTGTTAGACCCATTTTTTCGCTCTGCATGTAGTTTTCCTTGAAATCTATTGTCTTCACCCTTCACAATTTTTTATTGCATTGCTCTTCTAAATGTGTTATTTGTGCAGCTAATACATCAGGTATCAGGAAGAAGAAAAACCCTTTGAGCAAAGGTAAAGGCAGATACTTCCTTCACCTGAGCCACCTCAGATCTGTCCTCTTGCTGTTTCTTCCTTTTAAAGCCATCAAACTCTGACCTGCTGACTCTAAAATGGACAAATAGCACTAAAAATCACGCATCTGCCTTTTCCAGTCTACTGTTCAGAGGTCACAATATGAAACAGAGCGAAAGGAGGCAAAACACTGGAAGGATGTAACTGGAAAACTGCTCATCACAAATTACATTTTTCATCAGTGATACAGTGCTTTGCAGCTCTTGAAGATAAAAAAAAGTCAATTAGAATTACAATGAATGTAAAAATAAGCTTTTGTAATAAACCCCATAATTTAAAATGGGATAATGTATCTGAAAATGAAAAGAAGAATCTCTTAAATCAAATGTCCTTCAGCTGAAGTTAATTTCAGCCAACAGGATTTTCAACTGTTTAAATCATGCTTTGGATCTGGATTTATACAAGAGCAGCAAAAAAGAAGCCGCGTGTTTAATCACCTCTGGGGCTTCCAGGGCAAACTTTCAGCCCGCAGGCTGCAGCACGTCCCAGCACACCCAGCATGGTGGGACTGACCAACACCACGTCTTCTTCTGGACGTATGACCGCGGCGGCGCATTCACACCCAACACAGCAGCCTAAAACCATTTTGCTGCTGGGAGCCCAGATCCAATGAAGGGTAGGAACTGGGCATAGCAGCTCGGCACGGGGATGCTTCCACCGGCTCCGGTGGGCTGGATGAGCAGCAGGGAGCACACAGCCACAAACATCCGGGTTTCTTACTCGCCCTCCAGACCAATATGGGAAATCAATTCTACAACAATATATTCCCATCGCTGGCCCAGGAGCGTAGATGTTTGCCCAGTGATGACCCGATCTCTTAATGAACCATATCATATCCACATTAGGTGACATTTGCAGCATACGTCGCTCTGTCTGCTCTCTGTTTAAACACATTGGGGGTAAATATTAAGTGTGATTTAGCACCATAACTCCCATTAGCTTTAATGGGAGTCCCATGGTTTCATCCTGTGTTTATTGATGAATATTTACCTCATTGTTCATTTCAGTGCTCGTTTTTATCTATTCCTACTGTGCCAACTCCTGCTTGAAGTTATAATGATATCATTTTTATTTTTAAGTGTGTGCACACATGGTTATTGATAATGCTCATGAAAGCCTGGGATTACCAACGTTGCTGGGCAGAAGGCATGGGCTTTGCCTCGAGCAAAGGGATGGCCAGTCCTTCCCTGCGACACAGTTCCAGCGCTCCAGACAAACCGTGGATCCTTCCTCTGAAAACACTCACAATCCACCACGATTCTCCAACCTGCTGACATTATTCCCAGCAATGGGAATAAACACCATTCTTCTTTTCCTCTGAATAACCAGAAAACCACAGCTTTGCACTGGCTCTGCCAGGGACTAGCCAGACTCTCATAACCAGTGCACCTGGTACTGGGAACCAGTATATGCACAGCCAGCCAGGGACCCGAGAGCCAGGATTTTGGATAAGTCCTGCAATTTTTTCCTGCAAAACGCGGAGAATCCTATCATAATCACCACCCACAAGACGTTGTCAGGTATAATGATGTTTGTAAAGGTACCGGAAAGTCTTAGAAAGAACAGTCTGATGAGCTCAGAGAGTGCTCCAGCTCTTCTTGTTGACACGGCAGTGAAGGAGCCTCGACTGCTGATGTGTGAACCACCCCCCCGCAGCCCAAAGCTCACAACTCTTGAAATATCCCCCCTAGAGGAATGGGGCAGCAGGGAACGGGATGGGAAACGCCTCCCAGCAGCGTCAGCCCCACCCCCGTACTCACTTAGTAAGATGATGATGCAGATCAAGATAGCGATGATGGCGCCTGTGCCCAGCCCCGCCGCGGCCACCGCCCCGATGGTGGTGCAGTCGCCGTTCTCGTCGCACGGGCACACCTTCACTTTGATGACAGAGGTGTTGTACAAGGGAGGGTTTCCTGAGTCCGTCACAATAATCGGGACATCGTACACACCCGCTTCCAGGTACATGATCCGTAAACTAAGCTGGGCATAGTCACCTGGAGAGACACAGAGGGACAGACTGATGACAGACACTGTGGCAGAGCCTTGCTCCTCTGCCAGAGCAGTCTTCTGAGTCCTGAAGAGGAGGCTATCGACCTGAGCAGGACAGCTTCAGGCTTCTGCCCTCACAGTTCAATCAGCGATCAGCCTGTGCTTCACAAAATACCGAGTGCTCTCACTGCTGCACTAACCTACCTTGGCGCCCTTTGCAAATCCAGTTGCAGGGGTTTAAAAGGGCAGAAAATGCAAATACTAAAGCACGGATGATGCTCCTGGGGTCTGGGCTGGCCCTGGCCACTGTGCAGGCTCTCTGCTCGCCCACCTTCCCACCTTGGGATCTTTGGGAAGCCCATTACCTGCTGATGACACGCTCAGCCAGGGAACCCTTCTCGTGTTCCCTCCCACTGCGATACAAGCGCTGTGGGACCAAGTCCCGAGCTGCGAGGGCACAAGTTGTTGCCCCTGGCAGATGGTGACAGATCTCAACGGGAGGGACAAGCTTTGAAGCTAAAACCAGCCCACGGCTCCATGGTCTTTTTCCATCCTCTGCTGAAACTACCAATAAGAGGAGCAATTAGGGCCATTTGTGGTTGCACGCAATAAAAAATCCTTCACATACTGGTAATCTTCACACTTACCTAGCCCTCCTGGTTCCATGGTAAATTAAAAGGCTGCCTTTATGCAATTATGGTCAGAGAAATGAACATTGATCCTGATTGTGGCTTATGACAATTACACTGGAACATAAGGAAGACTGATAATAGCTTTTTTCCCCTTGGCCATTATGGATGATTTATACTCTGTTCACTACTGATAACGGTTCATAATTATGAACTGCATTAAAAAAAGCCAAGTGCCAAGGCTCTGAGAGTTATGCTGCAGGTCTGATACAAATCATTTCTGATTAACTATCGTGTCTATAATGCCAGCCATAATGTGCTTTAAAAAATAAAAAAATCAGATAAAAAAGTAGGAAAGTTTGGAAGTTTGAAACCGCACGTGGCCTCATTAGTGAATCAGAGTCCAAATGTCCTCAGGATTGCCTGCCCCATTTACCATTCAGCCGTGTTATGGTCCAGTTCTTCCTCACTGCAGATGGCACACTTGGCAGCTCGAAGACAAAGGGCCCAACGTTCGGATCGATGTCAGCATCCGCGGCTGTTATGTTGATGACATTCAGGTTTGGCTTTTCACAGATCTGTGCCTCCTTTGGCAGGAGCTCAGGAGCGTTATCGTTGATATCGATTAGGTAGATCTGCAGAGTGCCGGTGCCGCTCGCGGGGGGTATACCTGAAAGGGAGAGGCAGAGCCCAGCATGGACCGATGACCATCACTCAGGAAGCAGTGGGAATGACAGCACTGTGGAGCAGCCCCCTCTCTGCCTTCTAATTTCAATTTCACCCTCCCTCCTTGGATCTTATTAGGGACATACCGCACTTTCATGGTCCCTGGCTTTAGGAGGCATTATTAAAACTTCCCCAAACCTCCTAATGTTGCTGGTTTTTGCTCCTGCAGAATGTGGAGGTTGAGTTCTGCAGATTGGTGGCCTACAGCAATGTCCTTGGTTAAATTCTAAAAAGCCAGGGAAGTGATGCCCAGCTGCTAGCGCAAATTTTGGTAATGGTTGTTCTGAAGAGGAAAAGTCATCAGAAGGATAGCTAACAGGAGGCATAAGACAGCTTGGAGTGGAAAAAAAAAAAGAAGTAAATAGTATAATCCTTTGGTCAGCATTTACTGTAGCACTTGATAACCAGTTTTTAGATTTGCAGATTGTTACATCACTTCAAAGAAAGCCCAACTCTCCAGCCTATCCCAGTCAGTCCTAGCTTTAGGGGTGAAAGGACCTTGCTCAAAGCTTATGGTATGAGCTAAGTGTCACCCAACACAGTGGGTGATGCTGCTAACTCATGGCAGCAGAAAGTCCCAAGACACAGTTCTCCATCCTCTCTGCATTTGTCCCAACAGCAGGGATGCTGCAGCACAGCAGTCTTGGTCCTCCAGCCCCTCACTGATGAAGAGTCCCATCTGTCTGACTAATGACCACTTACATCAAGTAATACCTGCCCAGAAATGGCACAGTATTTTTAATCTCTTTCCCCACACACGCATCTGGCAGCTCCGTGTTGGCCTGCCTAATGCCTCCCTTCTCAGGCAGCGTTGCTTCAACAATTCTAAGTTTGTATTTTCAGTCCTGGCTCTTCCTCCCAGTGTTGGATATAAAGCTACACGATCCACTTTCCCATCAGGCTTTCAAATGTTGCTTTGGCTTCCACGGACTTTCCTTCCCACATTCCTTTCTCATTTCTGCTCCATTTTCCAAGGGAGCCTTGAAAACTCTGAAGAAGCCCTGAAAATCCTTCTTTCATGGTTCCTACATAAGCTCTTCAATCATCGATCTCATCCTTTCATCTAGTAAGCAGGGGGTAGGTCTCCCTCTAAAACAATGTCTTTGATCAGCCTTGAAAGTTTCCGGAGGGAGAGATAGCCCACCAGGATACTAGGGCTGAACACAAAAACTGACTTTTGGGACCAAGCAAAGTGATTTCCCTGTTTTCACGTTATCTAGAGCATCTTCTGGGATGAAGGCAAGGCCCACGCTCTAACCTTCGGGACAGACTGAATGTAAACTAGCAGTTCTGAGAGAGACTAACTGGCACGTGGCAGAAATAACCTGCAATTGCTGCACATACAAATGCAATTTTGTAGGGCTGTTGGGTATTGTTGGGCTCTGGCTCCCGGTATTTCTGGTTCTTTGTGCTCCTGAGTGCAGTTCTAGGGCAGTGTTGGGAGAAATGAAAAGTAAACAGTTTTTTAAACGTCCAAGTACTACAAACCACGGAACACTTGAAATTATTTCAGCTGTTTTATGTGAAGAAGAGCAAGGACGTGGATAGAGCAGGTAGTGATGTATTAACAAAAGAACTTAGGACTTCATGCTCAAGAGATGAGGACTACCATAGCACCAACTCCCTGAAATTAAAAGACTAATGACAGTATTTCAAAAGAGGGAGAGATGCAGCTGCTACATATACATTTAACTGTTGTGTTCCTCCTTTTTCTCAGGGCCAGTGTCACTGCTCCTGGAGCAAGGGACAAGCCAACTGGCTTTCACGTTCAGCCACAAGCAGAAGTCACTGCCACTCTGCTTGTGCAAAAATTTCTAAATAGCTTGGGCCACTGTGCCGACAAATCATGGCAGAAATGAAGTGAACCATGCCTGTGGCATCTTCTTGTCATTGTGTGCCTACAGAAAAGCAGGAACCTGTATGCAGGGTCACTAGGGCAGCCTAGTTTCCTACAGGACTGGGCCCCAAAGGTGAGTTCTCATGCTGTTCCTCTGTTGAGGAGGGGGCAGGACCCTGCTCCCTTCAGTTACAGTGTCTCTGTCCCCAGCTCAGCTCCCTGTTTTATGAAACCCGTTGGAACATGATATATCTGAGGTTTCAGCTTCCTTGTGAAATTGGCTGAAATGGGTTGAAGGGTTCAAACACCGCCAGGCTCCACATGTGTAGACACAGCGTGATCCAAGAGCCCCTCTCTCCTGAGAAACCAGGCTAAAAATACGCTGCTGGTTAGGATTCCCCTTTTCCTTCCCTCACATTGCAGCCAAGACTTTTCTTAAAGTGAGTAGCTCTGTGCTGTAGCCCAGGGCGAGAAACAGCATGTCTAAGGGGTATTTGGCTGAACTTCTTCTTTATCACACACTTTTTCCTAAAGAACTTCAAGGAAACAAGATGCTGTTGCTTCTTCACGAAAGAAGGAAAAATCCCCCCCAAAACCCCTGACCCAAAGCCTTTCTTTGATGAGAACATGATGCTGGAGAACCTGGAACTTGGGATAGATTCGGAAAGAGTCTATTAGCCTAGATGAAACTTCAGCTGTTATCCTAAGCACTCTAGACAGAATTTTAAATAAGGTGTTGCTTTATGTGCATTTTAATGGCTGCAATAGACCCGTGATAGATTAATTTTTCAGAATAAAGAGATTTATCTAGGTCCTCACTTTCTGAGCTGCTGAATGATGGATGTGGAGGCACTGATGTGCTGCAGCATCAGCGCTGAAGCCAGGGAAAGGGGTTAACGCCAAATCACGTTGCTCTAAGTGCCTGGCATTTGCAAGGTCAGATGGTGAGGATTAGTTTGATGGGTTCAAGCTCTACCACTGCTTTTTTTGAATAGCCTTGGCCAACTCATTTGACCTGTTTTGTCCTGCAGATGAACGCTGCTAGATCCCCTTGAGACCATCTTGAATTTCAGTGCTCTGAGTGCTTTCACAGAGGGAAAGCTTAGAACGGGGCTGTGGGACCATAAAAGTCCTACCACTCGTGTCATGAAGAAAGGGCAAAATATGCTTCTTAGTACTGCTACACTGCACTGAGACCCTCCAATAAGTTTGCCTTGTCCCTGTGAGCCAGGAGGCAACAACTGAAGTGAATCCTGAAACCCCAAAGGGAAAAGTCTTCATCAGCCCTCCAAGCACCATTATATCTCCTCAAAATGGACAACGGCACCCTTCAGCCCCAGGGATGGCAAGAACTAACACAAATACTGTCCTGAAAGCACCTACAGAGTATGAGCAATATACTTTGGTGCTCACAACCAAATCTAGACTTAATTTTGTTGCTGAAGCATGGCTTCGGTTTGATGTGAGAGTTCAGCACCTTGCAAGGGGAAGGTGAGGGTGGGAGAGGGGGAGGAAGACCCTCTGCTTGCCCAGGGAAGCTACTGAGTCCTCCACAGAGCCTTTTCCAGCTGGAGGGACTGACGAATGAAATAACTCCATGGCCACCTTTAGGTATCATTAGCAAAGAAGTCATCAACTCCTCCGGATCAGAATTAGGAAGAGAAATCCAGGGCAGCAGCAATGGATCACTTGCCTTTGAGTAAGACTGGTGCTGAGGCTCACAGTGCTAATCTGAGCAAAAGCACCGTGTGATCTTTAATGAGCAGAGAGCCCTAACAGGACCTCCCCGCGAGAAGATCTGTACCGGCCTCAGTCACTTTGATAATAAAGTCCACCAGCATCGAGGCGCTCTGATGATGGCTGGACATTCCAGGAATGGTGGCAGACAGAGAGAGAGCGGCTCTGATGGCAAGGCAGACACCTCCCATGAAAGCCACAGCAGTTCAATGGGTTGCTTTATTTTTAATACCCTCCTGCCATTCCTTAAATTTATTTCTGGTTTCCCGATGGGAGGCTTCCTGAATGCTCCGACCACTGCCTTTGGGACGGGACCAGGGTGCTCGTCAGCCCCTGGAGAGCACATGCCTTGGATATTTTTTTAAGTTCAGGCTACACCGCTACATTGAACTCCCCAAATCGATTTTCCATTTGCCCTCCCTTTCCCTTAATAACACCCTCCGTACACTGTGCACATTTAATTTACTCCAGCAATTTCCCGTCCCACTTTCACATTTTTGACCATAAAAACCTGGGAAAAAGATAACTTATACTGACAACTCTGTCAGGGCATCATTTCTCTTAATGCATCACATTAGAGTCTTATTGAAGCATGAACAATGTGAAGCCTGGGCTCACCGTTGTCAGCCGCCAAGAATGTGGCCTCGTAGACATTATTCTTAATGTAGTCTGACTCTCGATCAAGGACAGCAGCAGTAGTGATCTGACCATTTGTGGCATTAATGTTCAGCCAGTTTGCAGGATCTGACAGCTTAGAGTATCTACAGAGAAAGGAAATAAATACATGGCAGTCTTCTCACTGGCATATCCTTAATATTGCTTGAAATAAGGTTTTTCTGGACTCCTGACCTATGATTCAAAGGACCTCTGGATAACTGGTTTTGAGGACAAACAAAACGCTAATTGAGCATCTGGTTTTTGACCTCTACAATTATTCAATTTTTCCATTTCTTTACTTTCAGAGGTCTTCCTTTGCACCAAGTATCACTTACATGCCAGCTTCCTGCTCCTGGGAGCGGACACAGCCCGAGGTCTCTGCAATGACCACGGCATTCGTATGCCTGAATTAGAGGATGGATTCCCGCCCTCTCCTTAACATTGCCCTTCCTAAAAACAGCTCTTGCTCTAAAGCCACGGATATTCCTGTTTTCTGCCCATCACTAGTAAACACTACAATAGGAACCTACAGCTATAGTAAGGTGTGGACCCAAGGGTGAAGCAGTTTCAGGTCTGCTCTCTTGAAAGATTTTTCTATGATCCTGAAACAGCAGATCAGATGATCACATGCATGTGGGAGGTTCTGAGAGAGCAGTGACAGGGAAGTCCCCTTGGTAGTCCCCAGCGTGCCCTGCGCTGGAAGGACCCAACGGCAGACTCCCAACTGCTCAGTCAACTCAGAGCCCACGTCTGTTCATGTCCTACGCAGCCAGCTATGAACGTGGTTTGTTCTGGGTAAACGTCTTCTATGTTCTCCAGATCAATGTGCTCTGTTTATCTTTCTCAGTTGCTTGTTTTCCTGATTCTATTTGCTGCTTTTGATTTCTGCCTCTCAGTCTTGTACAGTCTGAGTTGAGATGGACTTATTAACTGAACTGGAGTGGCCAGTTTAAAACTAATAAATGGCCATACTATAAATTACTGAACTAAACAAACAAAAACTAAGCTTATTTCATGGGTAACTCGGAACCGCTGATAGTTTTATATTTTTTTTTGTAGTTAGATATGCAGGCGAGAGAACTTCTGGCTTTTGGTGAATATCCCTTTCCAGAAATGGGCTGTTTGAAGCTGAAACTCAAAGTGAAACTTGAGCTGTGTCAATCCATGTGAGCAGGAAACCAACACACAGCTGCACAAGCCCCTGCCAAAGGAAAGAATTACATTTCATGGAGCTAGACTCTTTGGGATGCTTTCATTTCTTTTTAATATCACTGCTGTGAGTCTCCTGCCCTTTCTCTGCTAAATGACCAGGGATCCAGTTTCAAAGCTGGCTTTGTGAATGTGTCTGTGGCTAATGAGGATAACTTGAGGTGTGACATTGGTCATGCCAAGCTGTTCCTTACTGGAGTTGCTCATACTTCCTCATCTTGTATTTGTAAAATCTCTATTTTACCAACGACTGTTTAGGGAGAGGCTGAAAACTGCATGCAAGGCTCTAGCAGCTGGATAAGCTCTCTGCCAAGTGCTTATCGTGGATCTGTAGGCTAAGCTTTTCAGTCACCTTTTTTCCTAACTCACTAATGCCAACAGTGAAGTAAAAAACAGAATATCCTTTGCATAGCTCACAAAGACAGGACTCGAACAACACACCACTGCTTCCTGCAAAGCCTTGGCATTGGGCTGCCCTCATGAAAAGGGGGTAAGAAAGATTGTACTTGGGCTTGCAAACAAGGTGGATACACAAAATGTGTGTCCTGGAAGCCCCCGGAGAAAAACAACTCAAGTAATTGGCTGTTCACATTCTTATAAAGTCCTACAAGAGCCTGCACATGCACTGGGCGATGGCAGGGACGGCTCAGCAGAGCCAGTCCTTCCCCCAGAAACAGCAAATGCTCGTTTGGATTACAGATCATCCACCTCCGGGTAAGAGTGAGTATTCCATCAGAAAGGAGCTGTTCTCTCCTCTGAAAACCAGCCTCCGTACAGACATCAGGGAAATAAAGACCCTTCAAAGGCCAATATTTCAAAAAGAATATAAGAAAAACTGGCTTGTTAGTTAGGATGGTCTCTCTCTTCAAGTTACAATACCTGTCTAAAGACAACAAGATGAGGCAGTGAATAAACTATCATTTTCTAGACCAGACAGCTCTGTGCCAGGTGAAATATTTCAAACTCTTCCCGACGTGAAATGTCACAACTGATGTAAGTTTAAGTGGCCTCAGCTGTGGTCACATCGTACACTCAGGTTTTGCTAAAAATACTGCAGTCCTTGCCAACTGGGAGTAAAAAAGAAACAAACTTGTATGGATGTACAAGTATCCAAGAGCAGGAAACATTTCCTGTCTGCACAGACGGAGGCTGAAATACTTGTAAAAAAGTGTCACAAGGACTCTCATTTTCACTTACGCTTTTCTGCCAATGCATTTCCTGGTGGGCAAGTGGGTGAGTTGGGGTCCTGGACTGAGGATTCAGCCCCTAGTCTGCCTAGGTGGGACAAAACGCAAGGATTGACACCTTCCTGATTGCAGCATGGGCTAAACCTGATATTAAACTGCCTAGATCAAACATCTGACTTCCAGAAGGCTAAAATTGTGTCAGCTGAATCCCACTCATAAGGAAAGCAGCTACCGAGGAGGTTAGGCTTGGCAGTTGGTCTGAAGGCAAAGGGAAGGTCAGCACAAATCTTGTTGACTGCAGAGCAGGCAAGGGCTGCTGGGTGCTTCTTATGGACTGGCATTAGTCAGATAAAGACCAAGTGCCAATGGCACATGAACGGGTGTTTGACTGCTTGGGCAATATTGAACTATGTGACATTTTAAACGCCCGTTCAGCAGCTGTTTGTGACCAAGCGAGCCATGCTCTGAACGGACTGACGCTCCTCTCACATCGTGCTTTTTAAGCAAGGCTGAACCTCAATCCTCTGGAAGCAACACAAGACATGATTAAAAATCCCAGTCATCCCCTTCAGAAGTCTAGCTCTAGTCCTTTCTGCGTCTTAGCTTTCCCCCTGTAAGACAGAAATAACAAAGTTGCCTTTTTCTAAAACTCTGTGTTTATAAAGCGCACAAACAACACAGGTCAAAGCATCCTTGACAAGGCAGAGACAAAACACTTGGTACAATGCAGCCCTGACCTTTGTCTTTGTACTAACGCAGGGACACCTCGCTATCGACTGCTGGTGTTTGGAGCTGTGACCTGTCCCTCTGCACGCCAGTAACACGGGATCCAACTCTGCCCTCCCAGACCCAGCTGCTCAGAGTCTGGTTTACTTGAAGCGGGGCAGATCGGCAACTTACAGGCTTGCAGGATACTCTATGGGCACTTGGTTGAGGGTGCAAGGCTCTGCCAAGCATTTTACTCATATCGCATCAGTTAGTTTGTAAATTAGCTTTCGGCTGCTTTGCTCCCCAAACTTCTGCAGCTGAAATGCCCCACCTGTGCAGGAGCTCACTTGGCTGCCTGGTCTCCCACCTTACGGCTTGCTGCATGAAGCGATCAGGATCCACCGCCGAAAATGTTGTCAGGACTGTCCCCGTAGGCACCCCTTCCTCCAGCCTGATTAACTTGTGGTTCGTTGGGAAATACGGCGCCTCGTTGACATCTGTGACTGAAATGGTGACGCCAGCTGTCGACTGGAAGGACATCTGGATGCCACTGGCCAGGGGAGCTTGGTTTGATACCATCACTGTCAGCATGAAAGCTCTATTCATCTCGTAATCGACTGCCTAAAACAAACAAACAAGCAAGTGTAGAGCCAGGCAGAGAATAAAATCTACCTTCTGGCTGAAAGCCACAAGATTTAGAAGGTAGATGATATCAAAGTCATTGCCTCATCTTGTTTCCTCTTGAACTCAGTTCTTTTGAAGGTGTAAAGCCACACCAGCTTCAGTCCAATGAAAGATTCGGCCTTCCAGTATTTGGAGGGTCAAATAGTTAAAAAACCACACAAACCTAAAAACTGCAAACAGCAGGGCAGATTTGCCTTGTGCCTCAATCCAAAAAAGAACCTGCTTGTGTTAGCTGAGCATTGAATTAACAAATCCACCAAAGGTTGCTCAAAATACAACAGGCAGAGCCTGTTAAGAGGGACTGGGCAGGTACTTCACAGCGCTATTAGCATTTAAAGCTGCTGACTAAGTGACTGGGACAGCCTATGAGGACTCAGGAGCCTGAAGTGCTCTTCATTTCTCCTCTTAAGTGAGTTTATAAGCAAAGGTGTAGCTGCAAGAAAGAACGCCTGGTCCGGTTAATCAGGCGCTCCTTCCAGGGGGACCTCTCGTCTTCTTACAATTCACCTCATGATCTCCTGAGGTTGCCCACATGCTCCTACGGATACGTTCTGCTGTTGGGTGGCCACAGACCTCTTTTCAATAGGCACATAAGGACGATGCGTCTCAGGAGTCAAGAAGGAGTGAAAAGCCTTTGCTGGCGCAATTGACTGAACTGCAGTATAACAGCAATTTCTAAACCATCACACTAATTATTATGAGGGAAGTCACTAATCATCTGCCAGGGAGGCTTGAGTTATGCAGGATCACACCTCTGCTTGTTAAAAAATGCTTTGCCATAATTTGTAAATTTAGAAGCATAACCATTCTCCCTAACACCTTCTCCAGCACTGAGTCTGCAAAGCGTAATGGCACGGTGTAAAATGCCACGGTTACACTGACTTCGGTGGAGCTGTACTGATTTACATCAGCAAGATCTGGCTTGCATGTTCTGTTTAAAACCCAGTATTGTCAGGAGAGAAATCAAATCATAGGAGGCTACACGAGAGAAACAAATTTCAGGGGCAAAAGGTAAAACAGTGGAATCTCTATTCGATTGAAGTGCAAATGTTCTTATTGCTAAACGGTTTCCTGACAGGCAGGGCCAACATTTAATAAATAAAAGGAGGCATAAAGATTCCCAGTACACCCACCAGCACTGACTCACGGACTTGTACCGCATTCAAAAGAGATGCATGGTGAAAGTTCCCATTTAAACACTGTTCAAGGCCTTGAAACAATTTGACTAATGCACTTCCTCAATTTCTTTTCACACCCCTCTAATTTACATTCCTCCAGTTTTCTTTTTTATATTTTTTTTCCTTTGTGTTTTTTTTCCTTTTTTTAGTGTGTGTCCTATTTGCTCACCTTACCCACAGCCAGTTTGCACCTCCCTCCCTGCGGGAGCTCAGACAGAGCTGGGGGGCGCAATCTGAGCAGCTCTAGTGGGAACTGATGGGGAAAAAAACTGGACTCTCCCTGCCTGCCGATGCTCAAGGACACACTGAGCAAACACCTCTCTGCTAGGATGTGGCCTGATGCAAGTGAGGGGGTTTCCTCCCTCTAAAAAACATAGAGCTGCTCACTCTGCTTCTTGCCCTCTCTTCTGGGAGCAAGAAAACCAGAAGAGCAGCAGGGTGCGACCAGGGTCACCCAGTAACACCCACCCCATGGATGGTCCTGGAGGCATCAGCACCACATGCTGGCTTACGGTGACACTGCTCACCACGCTTCGGTTTGCAAGAGAGAGACCAGCTGCCTCCTTCTCTTCTGTGCCCATCTGAGTCCCATTTCACACATTTTGTTAGAAAAAACAAAAAAAAAAATGTAAAATCAAGAGTCCATGCCTTCAAGGCAGTGGTTGTGCTATTGTCCCTGGTGGGACAGGAGTCCCTTGCAGCCACATGTAGTCCTGCCCTAAGTAGAACTTCTTTCACACCATAATAAGCAGTTTCTGACAGGACTTCTGCTCCCTGAAACAGCCTCCCTCTGCGGGCAGGTGCACAGAGCACACCGCGTCCTTCGCACTGCACTGATCCCTTCCACCTCCACGCGTCTCACTGAAGTGCTACCTATTGATCAGGCCAACAGTGAGAGCAAAAGCACGTGGAGTTGCTACATCTGGGACAAGGTGGTGCTGGACTTTCTAATGTCCAAAAAGTACATGACATGAAATTAAAAAGGAGCATCTTTGCAGATACTCCCTGTTGGAAGTTCAGTGCCTGATCTGGTGCAAAGAGCTCTGAAACATCCCCTTGGAGATGCTGCACATCCTCCTTCCCTACCCTCTCCCACCTGGACGCAGCCGAGGGCTTGCCATGTGCCCCCATTTTCTCAAGGTACTTTTAAATGAAGAAAACATATTTTCTTATGTTATTCTTGAGGCAAACAATAATAGAAGCTTTGGAAGCATCTCCATTATAAGTTCACAGCTCTGATCCATGCAGAGTTTATAATAACATTTTACTTAGCCAGGTCCCACAGGGACTGCTGCTCTTGGAGACTGTCTCCAGACTCTGCGGTGTCTCATCTGAGTGGGAAGTTTCTTCTCGATCAAGGCTTTCTTTAGTTTGGAAAGGCATGAACAAAAGAAAAGAAATGCTGCACTTTTGGTGACTGGGCTGGAGCTGCAGATGGGGTTTTGCCGACAGCGACTGGAAAATGGCCCGCATGAGCGTCATCTGAACTCCAAAAGGCTTCCTCCTTTGGAAACATCTCTGGCCCCTAAACTGCTTGTGGAGGGCTGCGGTTCTTCACAGAACACCCTTCCCTGTGCCACTGATGTGACTGCCCTAGCGCAGATGAAACCCCTTTGCCTGCAGCAGTGGGGAGTTACGTATAATCAGCTTAAAAGAGCCACATGAAAATCCAGCCATGTAGGGTCTGTAAATAAAAGGTTCATTACTTGACTTAATTCTTCACCTGTGTTTTCAATCTCTATCAGGGATGAAACCAGCAGGAGACTGCTCCCACACCATGAAGGACAAGCTCTGAGCTGCCACCCAGTCTGACATGCATGCATTCTCCAAACCTTTAAGCATATTCACTTATTAACAGAGAACAAAATATTTCAAAGAAGAAGGTGGAATACTAAGAGTCTTCCCTTCTTCACCATGAAAATTTAATCACAAGCAATTTCACTCATTCTCCTTGCTGAAAACACACCAAAAAGCCTCCTGGTTTGAGAAGGGTAAGAAACTCTGAGCGCCCAGGAGGACCAGGTGACTTTGTGTAGTGAAGATGTTCAATGCAATTTCAAGCTTTGAGCTCAGCTTGCCAAGATAGAATTTCCATGTGGTTCTTTGCATTGTGATCACTGTGGGTTACACAGCAGTGGAAAGTCAACACCAGCATCAATGGCGTCTTGACAAATCTGCAAAGGTTTTTCCAGCAAGTTCTGAGTAAGGGATGGTGGTTCATCGTGCAGAAGTCCTTGTGGAGGAGCGATGATCACGCAAACCCCCGGTTGCCCACTTTGATGTGCCTTTAAAACTACAGCCCTGACACTTAAGAATAAGGTGTCCTCTCCTACTTGCGGTGAAAACATTGGCATTTCCATTTCAGACTGGCTGCTGATGTCAATGGAAGTTAAATTGCTGCATTTTACTTTGTTGAATGTTCTCTAAGCAGAAAATACATACATATGCATATATGCATCCATATACACGTGTCTGGAACTACTGCTAAGCTTGAAGAAGTTTCGTAGCGTTGCACCAGATAAGGCTGTCAACCGTCATTACAGAGCAATAAAGAGTGATAAATAAAAAGGCCCTGCTGAAATACCATCTAGCAGGTAAGATGATGTCTCCCTTAAAGTTTCAGCAAAGTGGCATCTGCAGTCACACACACATACAGCCTAAGGCTCAGAGAACAGGACAGGCTCACAAGCTCACACGTTCCTACCAGTGTAACCTCATTGGCATTTCACTGATGTCATTTTTCCTAATACCCAAACTGTATGTATTAAGAATGACTGCAAATTATTAGCTACCAGGGAGCGGGGCTCTTTTTTCCAACACAGAGCTATTCTTAAATTACGTTGCTCTTGAAACTGTTTCCTCCTAAGTTGTTAATTAAAACTTTTTGTTACGAGAAGGCCACGCTTATCAGAAGATGCAGGTTTTCGTCCTTCACAGCACGCGTTATCGCTTTCAGGTGTGGTGCACAGCGTGCGTCGTGCGAGCCCCTACAGATCACAGCAGCCTATCTGTGACGCCTGCATTTTTTTGGTAGGCGGGGGAGCATCCACAGGCATCTTATCTGGGAAGAGTCTCAACGAATGCTCAACGGATCCAGTTATGTTCTGACTATGTGTAACGACTGCAGAAGCATTCACTGCCTGGGCTGCTGGCCTCAGTAAATGAAAGGGAAGCGAATGCTGAAATTAAGATAAAGCCGTGTTCTTTGGAACCAAGGAGGGAAACAGGATTTGATACTTGCTGCAGATACTTTGAGGATTCCAGCTCTCCTAATGCTGAAGGCAAAGGATGGAGGAAAGAAGGGACGGTGGAGATTTACAGTCTTATTTCTCAGAGTCTTTGGATACGATCCTTTGCTGATCTGACCTGGGGAGTGGCTTTCATTTGTGGAGTTATTCAGAGTATCTGTCACACACTGTATGTTCACTGCTTGATGCTAGGAAAAGGAAAATGTCTCCAACTTTTTTTTCTGCCAAGCAACTCAGAGGAAAATCTCTCATTTCCTTCTCACCAAGGAAATTTACTCCTCCTGAAATCTCTCCTGCACCCCCTGCTTTCATAGAGGATCATTTGGCTGATCCCCTGCAGTGAAATGCCACCCCTGATTCACAGCTAATGGGGAGTTTTCTGGCTCAAAAAAGGAGAAGGTGCAGCATCTGCCCCCAAACCTGCCAGCACTGCCCAAGCCCCAAAAAAGCTAAGGAGGAGCAGAACACGTAGGTCAGACTTGGATGCTGCGAAGAGCCATCAGCACGTGAGAGCTGATGAAAGCTCAGAGTGGGCTGGGCTGAGGTGGGAAAATCAGAACCATTGGCACAACGTGCTTGAAGTAAAAGTATTTAGGTTTTTTGCATTAAGAGGCAGATAACAGATTTGAGCACTTGTATTCCTGGGGAGTCAAGGCACAAAATAACTGCGAGGCTTCTGGCGATCCTTAGCTAGCTGAAAGGGTGACAGGTACGGATTTGTTTTGGCTTCCCCCTCACCTTCACGACGGTTACCATGCCCTCATTGGTGACGGGGTCTGTCCGGATGGTGAAGTGGCCGGAGGGGTCTCCGCTGATGATGCGGTAGATGGCATTCCAGTTCGGGGAGTGAGGCTGATCCCGGTCCATCACGGTCAGATTGGCCACCACAACCTCCACTCTGTTCTCAGGAACCTCTCCTGAATACTGCAAAGAAAAGACAGGAGCGGTCATGGTAGGAGCTTTCTGTCGGTCCTCACTGCTACCTCCCCGCTCCCCTCTATCAGCCTGCTGACCAGGAAACCAGTCCCCTGAAGAGGACCACAGATTTATATGTCATGAGCAACGTAACCCTTTCTCACTTCTGGTTTTCCTATTTTTTTCTTTGAATATTTTTCCAAACCTTTCAAAGCCAAGTTACACCTCTCAGCCCAAAGAAGAACAAATCTGCTAACACCCAGCTGCTGCCCAAGCTTCAGCAAATGCTGGAAGTAAACAAAAAATGTTCTTGATATTCTCGTTCAGTTACAGCAATCAGACAGTTAATTGTCAACAGCGGGTAAAAACGGCAGACTAAGATGTGCATTTTTTAGGATGACTGCGTCACTTTAATCTGAGGTATATTGCCTCACTCAGATTTCAGTGATGGCATTTTACTGCTTCTTCAGTGATTTTACTTCACTTTCTTTCCTTCTTGCCCTTGATTTTGTCTCGTTATTTAAAGTGTTTCTTGTGATTTTGTCACAGCCTTTCCTGGTGCTTAATTCTCTCATTTAGCACTGATTTTCATGGACTATGTCCCATTCAGTGATATCCTGATGCATTAGCTGCATTCTTTTCTGCTTTCCAGTCCTCAATTTATCATACGGCTGGTCAGGGATCCTGGTCTGTGAATGCTTCCAGTGTTTGGGGCTCAAAAGCTGCCAGTAAGACACACTCCCAAATTTTCAACTGTCCTCATCTCTCAGCATCGTCTATTAGCAGCATTTGCAAATCAACCCTCTGATTGACATATGGCAAATTAAACACTGGGGAAACGATGTGAACGGCTGGCTCTGAGTCTGCAACTGAAACCCTGGCCCCACACTGCAGGAGTCGAGCACTTCTGAAAATCTGGCCTTTGGTGTGCCCAAATGTCAGGTTTTGTAAATGATAGTAAATCATTCCTTCGTTAGCACAAGAGTCCCCTTCCACTTCCAACCCATATCCATCCACCGGAGTCTGTCACTTGCATGTGCTTATATATATATTTTTTCCATCACTGACATCAAAAATATTCAATCTGCCCTATGCTAACGTAAATTTAAATTTGTCCTTTAGAGGTGCCCTGAATGGCGTCTTTCCCTCTTTGTTGTTATGCACCTGTCCTAAACAAGTTTTCATTAGCGAATGCAGATGGCATCTTTTTCCAGCCATGCTGAGTGGTGGGGAAGAACAGTGGGAAGCTGTGGGATAGTTCCAGTACCTGCCACAGCTCTTCTTTTCTCTTTATTTCCCATGATTTTACTCATTTTTATTACCCATTCTCTTGCCCTATTTGGAATCTCTGCGGCACACAGCTTAAGCAGAGGGAATATCATATGGAAATTTATCAAAAGCCTCTTGAAAAATCCATTAGATTATGTCATATGTACACTCTTATTAGCAACCTTGTCTGAAACCTGCTCAAAAGAACTCAAGGAGATTAGTTAAGCAGGATCTTCTCTTACTAAATCCACACTAGTTATCGCCCATTACACTAAATTAATGTTGAATGGCACGCCAGCAGTGACAAGCTAACGAGCCCCCAGCCTCTTTCAAGAAGCGGCTGCACCGCTAACGTCAAGGTATCGCGTTGTCATTTCAAAGGAGTTAAGTGCTTTGTGCAGCCATCTCAAAGCTTTGACCTAGGACCAGTTTTTCGCCCGTTACAACCAGGCTCATGCCTTGCAGAACTAAACAGAATTAACTCATCATGAGCAAGCCACTGGCTGCAGTTAAGACATTTAAGGGGTCTGGTCCTACAGGCTGCTGAAGACCTTTAGCAGATCATAACCCAGGTGCTGCCAATGAGTTTGGGCTACACGGAAAGAATCCCACACAATCGCCTACAGATTTTACAGTTGTAAAAGTAATCACAACATGTGTTTTCAGCCTGCAGCAATAAAGTTTACTACAAGACATTTTAAAAAAATATGAGGTATATTAAAAATTATAAATACACAAGTGCATCTCAGTATAAAGCTTGGAGGAAGATCGCAACAGTCTATAAAGCTTTTTCACCAGGGTAAACCCCACAATGCTTGGCATATACTGATCAAACCAGGAGTTCCTACAGTTGTTGCTAATATCTATTACATATATTTAGGGAATGATCAATCATACATAGCGATGAGGGTGGATATTGTCTATTATGCTTATAAAGCCAAATATTTTTCTGATGAGAACAGAGTACCTCCACTGGAATCGAAGTAGCCATCCAAAGCTACTCAGATTAAGAAGCAGATCTTGGACAGATGTACCACGAAAATAGAAGAATTTTCATCAGCTACAGATGAGCAGCTACTGGGAAACCAAATTGGAGCCTGTCTCTCCTCCTTCTAACACTCCCCCACTATCATTATTATAAGTAAATGTTGTAATAGCTATTGTCCACAATTGTCTTTACCTTTAATAAAATTAAGTAATGACATTAAATTACATCTGCTAAAGGAAGGATGGCAGATCAAAGCTACCCACACTTCTTTAATGTCATTCCCTCCCTCCCTTGGAGTAATTTAGGATAATGAACAATGCCATCTTTCACTACGCTGCTTTCCAGCATTCCCTGTGCTGTAAGCTCTCTTTCATAACATTACAATTGATTTTCAAATAAAGACAAGCATATCTATTCAAACAAGGTAAAACAACGGGCAACGGAGAAGCTGCTGGAGTAAACACAAGACTGATAAAGCAGTACTTGACCTATACTTGTAGCATTTACTCATACTCCCCGGTATTTCATTTAGCTTCGCTTTCAATTGTTGCATTTGAAGTCCTTAATTTCCAGAGTGCCTTTTTAAAGACCATTCACAAGGATTTCTATGGCTGATTGTTACACACTCAGCTTCCCTTCTCAGATAAGGTTTTGTTCTGAACTTGGCATGTTCTTAAATCCTTAAATTCCGCAGGGTCTTTTTTCTTCCCCTCCCATAAAAGCCTGTGCTGGCCAAAGTCCTTCTCTCATTTCTCTGCAGCTGGCCTGTGTGAAGTCATGTCTTGCTGAAAAGGTAATAATTCATTCTGATTTTCAGGTTGCATCAGATTATACCAAAAATTAGTCAATCCTAGAGATTGTCTTTCGTCTCACTCAGTACCTGACAGCATATAAACATGCAGACAAATACCACTCTGGAGGAGAAAGGGATTGATGTGGGGGGGACAAATGATGAATTCACACAATGGCTTGACTTGGTGCAATAAATCTGGAGGCTGGGTGGTGAAGCCACGCACAGCAGAGTAAAACCAATTAGCTCACTGCAGCCACTCCTAGGGAGGTGTGGAATTGAGATGGATGAATACAAAGACAATTATTCAGGCTTCCTTCTAAAGGGAGTTTCTTTTTTCCCAATGTTCTTGCTTTTTTTTCTAGCTGGTTTTGCTAAAAAAGCTGGGGAAGCAATGTCTTGTTCACCTGAATGTCTGCAGACAAGATTTTTGCATTGTCTCCAAGATTTACTAATGATGATGCAATATTTGTTACAGGCAAGGGTTTATGACAGCTCAGCTGCCTAGAGTTTTTACAACCTATAGCTGTGGATAAATGCAGAAGATGAGCATCTTGGTCCTCTTATTAGACTCTGAGCCCTTTCCCCTGACAGCTCTGACTGCTGCAAAGCACTGCATTTTCTCTCGAGGTTCCTTCAGTCAAAAGAAGCTGAGAGGAGAGCGAATGCGCTCATGTCTGCACGTGGTGGGGCTGTCCCCTCACTGCCTCTGGGCCACCCCGTTTTGGCAGCAAACAAACACAACGTGCAGTCGGGGAACCCGGCACACAAGTGTTGCGTTTGCCCACGCCAACTGTGTGCGCAAGCACTCAGCCTGGACACCAACCCACAGCTCCTCCATGCTCCTCCCTACCCAGCACCGGCAGCCGAGCCAACTGTTTACCTTTTCTGCACGATATTTAACCAAGACGCTTGAATAGAAGGCAAAGTAATAAACAACTGTGGTCTGGTTGCAGCAATCTGTGTAAAACAGGGGGGGGAAAAGAAAATCTCCTAATGAATCATTAATTGTGATGTGCCTGCCCAGCTGCAGTGCAGGAACAAGCAAATGCCATCCTAATTGATTGCTTCTTATTCCATCTTTATAGGCCTGTGTTTCTTATTGTGGGGGTTGAATAAGCCCAGAGGTGTAAAAAACCTCTAGATTGTACTCTGTGTACCTGCCAACTTGATATTTAGATCAATAATCCTCTTTTTTTCCCCCCCTACTCCTACTACCGGTAATTTAGCTTTCCTTCCTAGCAGCCTAATTGCTGTTTTCTTAAGCCTTACTATCAATTCTCTGACCTTTAATTTCCAATATTGTTTGCTGCATGGTTGGCTGTACTAGGTCTGCAAGTTATCCCACCCCCTCTACGCTGTACGGGTCAGACCTGGCTTCTGTGACTGTCAAACGGTGACCTCCAGGTCCTCTCTCCAGCACTGCCGTTGTGCAGCAGAGATCACAAGCTCGTTCGAATCCCCACCTCAAATCTCCATAAAGTCAACCATACCTTGCAGATCGGATTTTGAGACGCTCACTTCTAAATTATGTTCTATTACAGAATGACTCAGTCTGATGTGATTGCCTTTGAAATACTCACGTTCCCCCTTTTTCCTGCACCCCTGCTCTGCGTTACACCCGTCCAGCAACGCCTGCATAAACCCCTTGGCCGTTGGATTTTCAAGCTTCACACTCACAACATCCCCTGCGCCGCAGAGTCTCTGCTTCAACCTCACGTTGACTTGGACCTGCTCCACAGCCCCTCCACGGATGTGTACCGTACTTCAGACTAGTTACATGCCATGTGGCAAATGCTTCCCAAAACGTTATCTATAAAGCCCAATGTGCTCTTGCCAGTTCACAGTTTTGCTCCGCTGCTACAAGGTCCAGCTGTCACAGTGCTCGTTCAGAATTGAACCGCTGTGGCTGCAGGGACTGGCTCATTGCGGTCGGGCGGGAGTCAGCCTTGCCCAACCGAGCGGAGGGGAGTGCATTTTAAAGGATGCTTCAGAAGCTCTGCCTTTAGCTTCAGTGGTTTGTGCTGTTAAAAAGCCTCACCTGCCTGCAAAGAGGCTCCCACAGTTCTACACGTGGTGCGGTGAAGCCGGATCGTCCGTCCGCTTGGTTATTGGGAGTTTCTACAAGGAGCGACGTTCAGCGCAATCTCAACGTGCTGGTTTCGCTTCTGTGAGATGAATTTGAAACCCAAAAGCGAGCCCTAAACTTTTACGCTTCTGAAGCTGATCTTGTGATGGGGAAGAAGGCAACCTCCATCGCGGTCCTGCAGCTGACGGCAGACGTTGGCTTTGTGCTTTGTCTTTACTGGTGTTATCTTTTCAAAATGAGAAGGAATGCCTAGTTTTGGATTAAATTACATGATTTACTCTTTGACTACAAAGACGAAACAGGAGCAGAGAGGAAGAAAGCAATACTTCCTTTCAGAAGCAGCAGAATAAAACTCTCTCATTTCAGACTCTCTAGTGTGAGGAACGAATGTGCAGGTCTCACTTTCACCTTGGTTCAAAGACTCTTAGAGTACTTGCCAAGAGTTCAGAGACAAGAGCTCGTAATAGTAAAAGGATATTAAAAAAAAAGAAGTTTGCATGTCTGGCAGTGAGTACTAATTTTTTTTCATTATTAGATGTTACATTCTTGTGACAGTATGAAAAGATGTCACAGAAATGATGACACGAGACACTATCCTGCTGCAAGATAACCATTTCCAGATAAATATATCTTATGAAATGAGGTTCAAATTTTGCATAGAAATTTAGGTATTTTACAAAAATGCACTACAACACAAAGGAGCTTTTTACAACATTCATATGAAAGGTTTAAAAAGAGATTAAAATTATGTCCTTGGAAAGGCATATAGCCTTGTCAAGAAAAAAAAATTCTACATTAACCCCGTGTAGGAAAGTTGTACTTTATCTGTGTTTCAAAGGCTATAAAGAACGACTTTAATCAACCTACTTGACTTTGGGGACTTGCACATCTCACTGAAACGCGTGAAATCTGGCATAGTGTGGTTTCCAGAACACAAAAGCCTTTAATCTGTAACCCAGCACTCTTGTACATTCAAATCCTGATACTATCTCCTTGTTAGGAACTAAAATTGTGAATTTATCCAAAATGGGATCTCATCTCTTCTAAATGATGTAGCCTTTGCAACAGTGACCTTTAACAATGGTTATACTCAACAATAAAAGATTTTATGTCAGGAGCCAGTGGAAACAGTATATGTTAAAATTCTGATCTGATAGCACAGCCTTTTATTTTCCAGTTTTAGACAAGAATCCTTTGAACATTTCATTTGCTCTCTTGTCTAACATACCTTTGTTTCTTGCCTACAGAATGAACAGCAGGGAAAGGTAGCTGATACCTTTCTGTAGAGTATTTGATTGTCAGGTGTAATTAGTAATGCTATCTTTCAAATGGAAGCACAGATCTTAAAACAGCTGGAACTGCCTACAAAGCCTCAGTCTTAAAAATTTTTTTTATATACATACATTTATATAACAGAACATTTTTTTTTTGCACAGATACATCAGCCCTATGCTTCCCTTCAGCTGCAGAACTAAAGGCTAAGTGATAGCCTGTGTCTCCTGAGGCAGTTGCAGAAGTGGGGCTGAAGCTGTGTCCTGCCTGTCGCTGCCCAGGTTCAGGCAGGATCCTGAGAACATCATTAACTCACGTGTTACGTGATAAAGCCATTCGGTCAGCCTGGATTAATCTATCAATCTCCCCCCTGCATTGCCACACAGCCCTGCGATTCCCCGCTGAGATGGAAGAGCTCCCGGACGGGAAGGCTGGCGGAGACACAGGCGCTGGGGCGGAGCTGGAGCACCGGCACGGCTCTGCCCCACCTTGCCTTCAACTGGGGAACCAGAACAGGTCTGTACAGCTGGGGAAAAACGAGCCGAAAGAACAACCAGTTGCGAAGCTTCACTGTCTTGAAGGCCAACAGCGGTTCGATACACTGACCTTCCTGAACTGCATCACTCAGCCTTATTCTCTAAACCAACCACCTTCCTTAAAAGAGGGTGAAAATCATTTGTTGCAACAGAAAGTCTCAAATTTCTTTCTCCTTCTTCAAACTGCAAAGCAGCAAATTACTGCGCCGTTTTACACAGAACTTTGGAAGCTTTGCTTCCAAAGTTTTGCTTTGGAGTTCAGCTCCTGAGCGAGCAAAACGTGCTGCACAGGTCTGACTCTGTACTTCATCAGATGTGTATAGAAAAAGATGTTTCAATTCAGTTTCAAAAAGAAGGGCCTTAAGCTGCTAAGTCTGGTTTAGGATAGTCTTATTAACTGCCCACCCCTCATAATGAGCTTGTAATTTATTTTTTTTTTCAGATCTCATAATGAGCTTGTAATTTATTTTTTTTTTTTCAGAATTTTAAGGCACATAAAAGCTGTTCATGTGCCTTTGGGATCTGAAGAGAGATATTTGGGAAAAGGAAGAATGTAAGAGTACCGAGACTGAATTTTTTATGTCCACCGTAATCCTGGTATTGAGGTTTTTAACCAGTTGCCTGCATAAAACAGCTCAGCCAGTCTGCCTGCTGACTCCAGCTCAAACCAACTCTGCCCTGCAATGGAAATCTCTGTTGTTCCCAGATTAGTCTCAGAATTAGCATGCATGGGGATCTTTTTTCCATGACTATATTTGAACACCACAATTGGATGCTGGAAAATCCACAAGGTCTGGCCCTAAACAGGCTCCTGACTGGACAGAGCACATAGGAGAAAGGCACGGAGGCATATGTTTTATCCTAAAAGTGCTGCTAGTGTGGCTTAAAGATCTGATTTTTCTGAGCTGGTGCCACAATATCCGATTTTTCACATCCTTACCGCTGCATAAAACGTAACGGCAACCCCTTACCCGCCTGGGGAGGCCTGTGAGCGTCCCATGTTCCCCTGCGCTGTGGTTCTGCTGGGCAGGGATGAGGAGCCCCTCTGGTTTGCAGACAAACCCCAAAGTTCAGCTGCAGGATTGCCCCAAAGCAAGCAGAGCCCGTCTGAGCTCACCTTTGGATGGAATCCCTAAAAATCATGGGTGAGAAGGGACTGTCTGAAGGTCGTCCAGTCCAGCCCCCTGCCATGAGGAGGGGTATCTTCAACTAGATCAAAATCTGGCCTTACAGCAAAAAGGCATGCCCGGCTGCTCACAGCAATCCAGAGCACAGAGCGGAGACTAAATTAAATGCTGTGCAATTCATCACACTTGCCAGGAGAAAGAGGCTTCTCACTGAAAATTTGTTTACACCACAAAAGCGAAAGCGCATGTAGTAGAGAAGAGAAAGGCAGTGAGAAATGAGAGGATACTGGGTCAGAGAAAAGAGGGAGTCACTGGGTGCTTGTAAATTTAGGAAAGAAAACGTTATTTCACCTCTGTTATATTTTCGGCAATTAAAACACCTCATTGCACTAAGCTGAACAGTTTAAAAAACCCTGTGTTCAAAAAAAAACCACCTGAAACTTTTAAACTGTCCTCTCTGATTTTATCTCCGGCTGTTCTCTGTGTTCTGATCCTTTCTTCTACAATTGGGAAGCTTTAAGACATCCTGGACAGTTAGAAATATTTGATAAGGGAAAACTCACAGCACTACCAAATCCTTTGCTAAATCTCTTCCCCCCCCAGCACGTCACTGAAGATTTCATAAGTGAAATGTGCTTAATGAAATTCCAGATATATATCCTCTTAAAATGACATCTCTTAGAAGCAACTGTTTTTAAGGCAACAGAATATTGGAGAAATAAAAATCTGCCGACCCAGGGAAGTTAGCCAGCTTCAGAAGGGGATTTATTTCAGTGCCTTGCAATAACAGAATTACAAAATGTATTTAAATTCCTCAGCCTCGCATCAGTGCCGGAGATGCTGTGTACTTTTAAGATAATGAAATAAATCCACCACAAACGGGCGTGTGCCTGGGACATCTGCCAGGGCTGTGCGGACGTTCTGTCTAACCGGGGATTTCTAAGTTCAGGCAACTGAATTGGGCCCTCCAAGGCCAGGTCTGGGCTCAAGAACAGAATTAGGATATTTAATATATATCCAAAAGCAGATAAAAGGCATACAACCTGGAAGAAATCATGCAAATTTGAGAGAAATGCTACTGGTGGATAAATGTTAGACACGAAACACCGGTGTGGGTGTACACCGGAGATATAGGAGAATTAAGGTTTGATTTCTCCTTGAAATTTTAGCTTGACCGACACACCAAAGATTACAGGAATGGTGTCCAATCTACACATGTATGTTTCAGGTGGTGGAGACCATGTCACGGAGTAAGGGTATTTCTCAGTAGACATTTCATTTGACCACAGAGCCCTTTACCAGGGACACGTCGCTGCTCACGTGTGCCCTGGCACCTCCTTCTCACTGGACAGTTCCTCCACAGCACTATGGAAGGCACGGTCTGGGGACGTGCTCTACAGCTTTTCCCTCCGGATCATCCCATGCGAGTTAAACGGGGAAGGAGAAATGAGACATGGCACCAGGAGATCTGTCACTGCCAGACGCAAACCAAACGGCTCCCCACAAAGGCAAGCGACAGCTGAAAGGTGCTCTCACACCCCACGGCCGAGGGCGGTCCAGCCAGCGCACAGATACTGCCTGTGTTTTGGTAATATTGACCGCATAAACCAGCAGGCTAGAAAATCTAACGTTGAAACAAATCATTACCTCCCCCTGTGATGGCGATGACGGACGCGCACATGCCGCTCTGCCCCGCTAACGCCAGCTACCTGTGAGCACCGTAAGGGAAGG
>NW_009732192.1:0-19406 GCF_000703405.1 Apaloderma vittatum | reverse complement strand
CGGAGGCTGTGCTGCTCCTCCTGGATTTCAGCCGCTGCTCTGCCGAGAAGTGGAACAGGAGCAGCATCGGAACACGAGCAGCATCGTGGGCTCGACGTCCCCTGCGGTGTTACAGCTCTAATTGGCTGAGATTGCACTCTCCAGCACCGAGAGAGGAGGTTGTATTACTCTTCATTTTACACCAAGCAGTACATGTGTCCAATCTGAGAGAGACCAATAGAGTATTTTTTTTTTATTCCCTTTTCTTTTTTGGGGGGTGGGGGTGTGACAGGAAATTAAAATCTGTAATGAAACTATTGTTTCCATTTTTTAAATCACTGGTCTTTGGCAATTTTAAACTCCAAGGTCTGAAAAATTCATTACTACTAACTTCCATCAAGGGTGTTCCTGAAACCAAAATTACTTAATCAACTCAATTTAGCTTCTTGTGTAGACCTAATTCAGAAAAACTTTATCTTCTTGAATTGTTATTGCAATTAATTTCCCCCCTTTCTTTTTCTGCAGCAGACGACATTTCAGTAATTAGATATTTTATAAAAATGAGTTATTCATTCAGGGTAGCTTCACTTTTATATTTGATTAATCATATTACCACTGAGGTCTGGGGTTTTGTCTCCAAGGAAAGTTTAATGACCTCATTTTAATCCTTCTTTTAACCACCAGGCAGGTATCAATGAAGAGAAATAAAATTATCTTTTTTTCTTTTTCTCTCCCTTTTTTTTTTTTTTCTTTTCTTCCCAATCTCAAGATTATATTTGATGGTTTTTTTCTGTGTGAGTGACCCATTTACAAGGAAGAATCTAGCTGATTCCAATTAGGTTCAGGACAGAATCAGCCTAAACAGAGCCTTGAACTGTGCCTCAATAACTAATGCTCAGCGCAATGGAGAGGAACCAGAACCGCTCCACCAAACAGCAGTTGGTTTAAAGCACTGTACATGATTAATTTGGTGATAATTTGAAAATGAATGTACTGAAAGGAAATAAACAAAACAAAAGCCATTGTAAATTTAGGTTTTGATTAATGGGATCTATTAGTAAGAGACTTCTATCAAGGAGACCACATTTTTCTATATTAATGCATGTATACCCACACAATGTAATGGAATAATTCATATAAACCACAATTTATCTGGGAGTGGAGACCAAGATGTTATTGATGACTGTTTGCCTTATATCACTATCTATCTATGCTTTGAATCTAGCTACATGCATATCTGTATTTGTGTATTGTACATACACATCTTTGTATCTATATATCCACCTTGCAGATTACACTAAGTAATCTCAAAGGTATTTCGTCCTTCCTGCCATATGCTACACCTGTGTAAAGTCTGAGCAGAAATCACAGAGCGGGCTGATGCTCTTTTTGTTCAGACACGAGGAATTATTGTTTACTCATAAGCTGAGAAATATCTTTCATTTTAGATGAAAGAGGGGATAAAATAAAGAACAAAAGTTGAGTATCCACAGGAGAGCACGAAGCGTGCCTTGTTTGCCATTGCATTGAAAGGGCCTCTAGTGCTTAAATAGGCTGAGCCTCCGAGAAGCCGCCCTGCTCGCCGAAATATCCGCACCCCCAGTCGGGGTTCTTGCTCGTACCTTGTCACCGTCAGAACTAGGCAGGCATCGCATCTCCTAAGCTCTGCTGGACAGGCTTGGCAGTTAGGTCAGGATTCATACCCAAAGGTTGGTTTGATTCAAAAGGCAGGGCAAGATGTAAATGATTTCCATCGAGATGTACATACTTTCCTAATAGCGGCTAACTTGCCTGCAGCAGCAAAGCCCTTGATATTGGTGTGGCGAGTCCCAGGCAAGGCTGAGACACGATGGGAAGAAATAATATAATTCCTGCTTGTGCTCTCTCTGTTACTGCTACCTCTTGACCTAGCAGCCTTAGTCTAATTCATTGTCCATGACAAAGGTTTTCATCAGTACCTGAAGTGAGAGGCAGAAAGCCCACTTCCATTTATAAACACCAAGTTCTTATCCAGGAAAACTAAACTGATTTGTAGTTTTTAAGACTTCAGCGACTAGATACTTAATTGAAATGCAAACAGAATTACATAGATGCTCATGTACCCAAATGCTACTAGGCATATTCAATTCACTTGAATATAATAATTTATTTCAGTTAGACGATGACAGCTCTGTAACAGCCCAAGCTCCACTGTGCAGTTCGACTGAGCTTCGTGTTGATTGGAAAACTGCAAGCAAACACAGTCACCTGGGATCTTCCATGAAAGCACAATTGATTTTTAACGATAAAGCCTGTCTGCAGGACTGCACAGAACTCCTGGGTTTGTTTTCAGCTGTTAAACAACGCAGTCCTGTAAATTTCGCACCACGATATTAGGTCTTTCCCCTTGCCATCTCTGACCTGCGCTGTTCAACTTGATTTCTGCCTCTTGCAACCACTGCCTCTTCCAACAACTGCCTTTCAATTATGCCACAGGCATAATTTGGATGATTTTACAATAGTGTGGTATCCAGGCTAATCTATATTCAAATGTCATTGTAGACTTTCTGAATGGCACCGGTGTAGTGATGGAGTCTGTGAGATCTGATCTGGCAACAGCTTTAGTCTATATGCTAGGCGATGAGGTACATGGGGCTCAAGATTTAAGCCCTTGATCTCTTCCACATCTGGATACCTGCCCAGGTCCTAGGAGATAGTTAGCTACCCACTTTCACTGGTTTCTCCTGAATCAGCGTGGTAAGACCTCTCTCAGTAAATGTCCTGGTCCATTTTTCTGCCTGCAGGAAAACCCACCAAAAAGGAGTCCTCCCTTCACCGTGTTAGATTCATTCGTAAAACATGAGCATACATGTGAAAGGCATTTCTCGTAACGCTCCCATTTACGGAATGCTTCCAAATACATCTAGCTATAAATGTGCTTTGGAAACCCCAAACCACTGGCAGGCTCACTTGGTTTCCGATTTTGGTTTCCTCCCATCATCACATATCGTTTCTCCAAACTAGACCTATTTACATCCTTGCATGGCAGTCATTGGGAAGTCAGTATCTTTCAGCCTGAAGGAAAAGCTGGGGGCTTTCTCTGCTAATTTGCTATTTTTGAACTCACCGTTAAAAACCAGAGCTCAGCAGGATTCAGCTCAGGTGAAGCATTCACCCCAACCTTTGCCACTTGCAAAAAAAAGTCACATTTTTACAGCTCACATCAGCTATTTCTGCAGCTCTGGGCGGTGTTGCTTGTGCATTGGTGGATGCACAGCTATATTTTGTCCTCAAAACAGCATTAACATGAGGAGAACAAATGCACATGGAAACAAGGAATAATTTTGGCTTATGCTTGTTTGCTTTTCCAGATTTTTGGCAAGTTCACAGAGCAGGAGGACTAGGCAAGCGCTACGCCAGGGCTGTGAAAAAGGCAAATCTGATCCGAGCAAATATTAGTGCTCTTGTTCAAGACACTGAAAAAATCTCATCTGGATTACTATATACAAATTGGGTCAGAAGAAAAAGATCTGAGCAGAGCCTGGAGCAGAGCAGGGTTACAAGATAACTAGGGGGATGGAAAGCTGTAACATCAGAAGGGGCTGGAGAGGCTTGGCTTGTTCAGCTTCACAAAATAACACGCACTAGTATATTAGGGTGGAGATGGGAGAGAAAATGGGAAGGAAAAATTAAAATGGGAGAAGAACTATTTATGGTAAGGGACAATGTGTGGCAGTGATGCACAGAGTCTGCTTCACTTCAAATTTCAAAGCACTTCTCAGAATGGGCTCATTAGCGTTTTCCTTAGGAACCAGAACACCTGCACAGAGCAAGGGCAGGCATTTTTGGCAGCACAGTGCCAATACCAAAAAGCCCTTTTAACTTGGGTCTTTCTCCATGTCACATTGCCCACGAAACACCACACTCTTCACTCTGCAGGCTTCCTTGCTCACCAGTATAGCCCAGTACCAGCCAGGCCACTAATCCAGCATTACTGCAGCAGCCAGAGATGACTCCGATCCAACACTATTAATTGAACAGCCCAGTCGAAAACTGGCAAAACCTGCATTTTCTGATGTACTTGCAACAAATACTTGCTCCTCCACTGATTATGCAAATCCACTTTGTAACTAGATAAATCTTAGCCAGCAAGATAACCCCTTCTGATAGAGGATGAGCATCTCTGCAGGCACAGGGCTATCCCGTACCAGCTACGCTGCTTCCAGTTCTGAGCCAGCCTCGGACCAGACTGCCTTTCCCAAGCCAGTAAGTCACCACAGCCCGGATCCTGCCAGCTGGAAAGCGTCCACCCATGCCCGATAGTCCGATCCTAAACCTTCAGAATTGATCCTAACGAGAGTCAGTGCCAAGATTAGCCAGCGAGGCAGGGAAGGGGATCCTAGAGCTGCCTCTTTAAAACATGCTGGATTCAGCCTCAGAAGAGGAGATTCTCAAAGCAGTGCCAAAGGGCAAATTTTAAAGTAGCTTTAAATAAGACCTCCTAAGGCTCAGGAGCTTAAAGAACTTGAATAGCCCAGTTCCCTTTTTATTTTTTTTTATTTTTTAAAGGAGAGGTTGATTGCCAGACAGGTTTTCCCAAGAATCCACAAGCTCAACTAATCATGAGCACTTCAGCCCTATGAAATAATATTTCCCTTACACGGGCTACTATAAAAACAAGTTCTGCACAGTAGGCAAATTTAAAATAACTTTTAATTAACATTTAAGACACAGAAGTCTGATCATGCAAATTCATCTGCGTCTCCACTCTCCGCCTGATTGTTCCTGATTGAATACGATAAAAATAGACTTTGTATGAGTCAAGTGTAGGCATGGATTTCTTTAACTTCTCCTCCCCCCTGATTATGCATTCCCTTAGATAAAGTGGAAACCCTTGGATGGCTATTAACGGTATCATGGGTCAGACTGGAAAGGGCATCCTCCCTGATACGGGTTAAAGATTTCACTTGAATTAAAGGCATTCCTTCTGTGAGCAAAAAAGATGCCTCCACCTTGCATAAAATCTCACCTAAGACTATCCAGCATTGTTCTGTCTTGGCTGACTTTTAATCTCTGAAACATGGACACTGATTTCAGAGCACCTCCCCTGTATCTGAGGTGAGCACCCAGACAGAGGCTCGGCTACGGATCTATATTAATACAGAAAAAAATGCAACCCGCCTGCACACAAGAGATAAATATTTGAAGCGAGGCTGAGGAATTTCTACAGAATTAAGACATGTCAGAGGACATGACCCTGTTATGAGTAACAGGGACTCTGGATAACGGAGGGCACGCTGATACCAGTACCTTTATCTTGTAACAGTAATGGAGCCAGTTTCCCCAGTAAAACTTCCTACACAGCCTTTGTAACACAGTCCAGTTAAAAAGCCACTATTTTACACTATCTGCTGACTTGGCAGATGCAAAACCCAACCAACCCAGAGCCCTGGGGACGGCATTACCTCCCCTTGCCCCAAACTCCCACCCCTGCTCTGCAGCCGAGGGCAGCATCGCCTCTCTCCATTTATTAGCGCAAGTAACAATGTCACATGAAGAACACAACACAAAGAGCAGGCTGAAGTCCCTTAGCTAGCCAGAGGAGCGTTCCCTGGGTCATGGTCCTGCACTAAATCATTAAAACTGCCCCAAATAGCTGCCTGTGATGTTTATGGTGTTTCAGGGGATGCTCCACGCGCCTGGAGCAGATCTGATTGCTTCCCGCGCCGGGGCAGCCTCTCCCTAGACATTTTCTCACTGTTAGTTAGCTGCTCTCTGATGCTTCCCAGCACGGGCAGACAGCATAGCAGATGAAGAAAATATTCATCATCCCAAAAAAACAGAGCTGGGAAGGACTAGAGGAGGTCACCTCGTCCTCACTATGTCCTAGTGCTTTGCAGTTTGACGCACGTAGTCCTGGACTTTCAGGACTAGTCGTGACTCACTGACAGAGACCGGACTTGGAGTTAACAGTAGACTTCAGTTCAAAATTATTTCCTCTAGAGACGATGATTTCACCCCCTAAAATTTCAGCATCCTGTGTATGTGAAGGTGGGGCTGCTTATTCTCCTGCTACTGTGCAGGATCTTCCACTGGCCTTCAGGTGACAAAACCCACCGACCTGCTTGCACGCGAGCAAGCGCTCGTTCTGCAGCTTGATCAGAGTATCTCCAGCTTGGATACTTAAAGAACTTCCATGCTATTTTTTATTGCTCTTTTTCTAATTCTCATCCAGCACTACAGTTTGATCCCTGCCCACCTGGTATTTTGGAAAGCCAGTAACCACCACACCTCGGCAGGTCACCCACTCCTGGGGACGTGTCATTCGGGCCCCTGTACGCCTGCGCCTGAACATTCAGATGCTCCAAACTTTCAGATGCCTCTTCACCCCTCTGCATGTGCTCAGTTACGGGTGTGACCTGACTTTCTTGACCATCGCAGCGGCTGTTTTCTTCTCCCCAGTCCCGCCGTTAAATTTTTCCACTTTTCTGCTGCTGAATACATGAGCTGTGACAGCAGCATGGTGCAGTGTCCTCCTGAGCTACATTCTTATCCAGAAACGATTAAGTCTAAAACTGCCCTGGCTGAATGACAGGTAATTTAGGAGCGCTATAGGGTGGGCCTTTGTATGTGTCTATGCTGAATACAGTTGCTTGAGTTCCTTTCATCTGGCAGCCTTCCAAGAGCAAGCCACGATTTCAGTTTTTCAGCCTATTTTGTTTTTACAACAGCATCTCGATACAGAAGTATTTAGAATAAAAATATACCGTATCTCTCCAAACAGTCCCCAGTCTTAAGAGACCATGGGCTTTCTTACCCTCTGAGGAGCCATAGATTTCCTGGAAAGAGATTTCTGCTATTTTTTAGAGGTGTTAAAATGCAGATCAGACTATTTGAGGAGAGCAAGCAGATATATCTCAGTTTTAAAGAGGCTCATCAGCCTGATGCTGTTCTCTCTATCAGTCAGGGGAAAAAAAATATACTATACTTTCATGATCACGTGAAATCCATCCCAGCTATACCCCCGCGTATATCAAAGATATTTGTTTCTGTAGAAGCAGAAAATATTACCGTAGAACACCCTTGGTTTTCAAATCTTTACAAAGTCCCATGTGCTACAGTGTAAAGCCCTTTGGCCCTTGCAAAACTCTTTCTTCAGTGATTGAAATTAGAGAAATAATGGTATACATCAACCCCGCTTAGAGGAAGAGCAGTATTTTCTAATCCATTTAATACTATCCTATGGGTAATTCTCTTGAAGGCTTTTATTCCTTCTAGGTCTAACACACATTAGCTAGACATTAAATACTCAGAATTCACCTGAAAGCAAATTTCCATTATCTCACCTTCCACCAGATTCAGCTCTGGAAAGACATTAAAGCACAGCACATCCAGAGGGACGCTGCCTGACGTGCAGGTGTGACCAACCGCAACACAGCCCATCCCGCTACCCCAGAGCTCCCCTCCCAACCTGCAAGGAGCCAAGGACCAGGCAACTTGAGTCATCTGGAGCAACTGTGCTTAAGTGACACGGCCACTAGATGTCATTCCTTTTTCACTCAAACCTAGGTTAAAGCAGCATTTACCTGGAAGAACAAGGTCTCCCCCACCCCTGACACACACGAGCAGGCTGGGGCACACATTCTGCTGTGGTGAAAAGTCCCACGGCCCCAGAGACACAACGTCCTGGCACTGGTCGCTACGAAATTTTCCAAAGAGAACTAACCGATGCTGGCAGGAGGAAGGACCACGCAACCCAAGACTTGTATCAGAATTTTATGGCTCTTCACAACTGTATGGATCGTATGTAAGGAGCTATTTAACGACCAATTTACAATACAAACGGTGTATTCACCACGACAGGTACAAGCTCAGGTGCTGCTGCTAAACCCTCCCTGCTGCAGATTGAGTCCCAGATCTGAAAATGTGCTGGGTGCCCATTTTGCTCTGACTCAGGAGGAATTTAGTGCCCTCCTTTTTTCTGAGAATCTCGGTCTGAGTCGGAAAACAACTGGCACTGCTCAGGAGCTGAGGACACCACATCCACGAGCCCGGGTCCCAGTGATGATGATGGGAAGGAAGGACCAGGACCCCACAGCTGGCATGGAGTCGACCTGCATCCATAGGGGCATAAACTGGGCTCTGGATGACTTCCGAGTACTGCTTACGTATTTCTAGTTTGTAAGAGTATAACTAAGGAGAAACTTCGGTTCTAGATTAACAAGTATTTCCAGACTCTAAAGTGGAACGAAAATCCAGAATAATATAATATAAGCATTCCTCAAAGGCAGTTCAGCGACTTGACCACGATGCAGTTAGACTTTCTGTATTTTTCAAGATTTGCTATCAGTTTAAGATACATCATTTACTCCTCCTTGCTGACCCTCATATAAATAGAGAGAGTGGATGCACAATGATTTCCCATTTATTAGCATGCAGACCTCTGTACTGCTTGCGGTTTCTAGAATTACCATGCATATTTTGGATGCTTTATGCCTATGGATTATGAAGGCTGGAAAAGAACCAGACCACATCATTTCACTTTCCAACTCTTCATTTTTACCTCTACCAGCTCTAAAAATCTGTTGTTTGCAATATCCTTTCTTTTTTTTCACTTGTCCCCCAATAACAGCAACTCGGAACACATGAGAACAGAATAGAGATGCTGTACTAATAAAAAAAAGATCTTTAACTAATCGAAATCAGATATACTGAAGAATGTCTACGCATTTACTGCCAGCACACCCGAATACATCTGTTAGAGCTATCAGGGTAATACAAATTTACCAGATATCTGTTACCATTTAGAGTATTTACTGCTTACTCAAAATCGTATCCAAGCTACTGAACCCCAAATATCTCTTACTGCTCAGGATTTCAATCACATGTAATAATAACTCTGATATGTCTACAACCAATTGCTGGGAAACAACTGTATCCTCTTTGGTGCAATCAGACATAGTCGCTTTGCCACATTATTCCAGTCCTTTAGTACCTCAACAAAATCGGTTGTCAGACAGTTTTGCTGGTTCAAGAACCATTCTGATTTTCCTTTTTTCTTCCTTTTTCCCCTCCCTGAAAGGCTTGGTTCCATCTATCAAGTTCCTCCTATTTGCCAAACCAGCTAAGAGAGACGATGGATATAAACACCCATGAATTACAAACACGTTGTGTGCCCACACGTCGCCGTGCTGATGTATTGATACTTACAGTGCTGGTGGTGAATTCGGGTGGGTTGTCATTCACATCCGTCACCGTAATGATCGCTGTTGCCGTGTTTGAGAGACCATAGTTAAGATTTCCTTCCATATCTGTGGCTTGAACAATGACGATGTACTGCTGAACTTTCTGGAGGGGGAAAAAAAAAAAGAAAGAAGGAAGATGAGAAACAAAAACATACCCTGCAAAACGCCTTGGTTTATTTTCCATACACAAGTGCAACCTTTAGGCAGACTAACAAGTTAACTGGATTCAAAATGTTATTAAAAGAGACAGAAAAATTTCTATCATTCTTTCGAGGGGATTTTTGCATAGATGGGTGGGTACCACTGGTTTTACTGGAAAATAAAAATCTTATGGGCAAAGTTCCTTGGTTGAAAGACATTTCTGTTAATTTTTAAGCTTTGCTAGCAACACCAGTATTCTGACAGTAAAAATTTTGTTAATGTATTTGCATTGAAAACATCACTAAGTATTATACCCCCAAAACGGACAGCAACATTGCCTGGCAGCCCTCCAGCTCATCCTGCTCACACAGTTAGATGCCCACAAAGCATTTCTATACCTAAAATATTCTCCTTGTTTAAGTTCTTAACACAATCTTGGGAAATAAGGAGAACTTAAGTCCAGTACGAAAAAGAATATTCACTGCAATAAACAAAAATTCAGCAGACCTCATTTAAATTCCAAAGCACCAAAGAGTGAGCCTTACGGAGCCAGCCAGAGAAATCACCCATTAAAGTTCTCCTAAAAGATGCTGTACGTCAATGCAACTGGAAAATAAACCCAAATAAAAAAGGAGAGGGCGCCGGATCTTGCACGTGTGCACATCTGGGATGTCTCTTTACTTAGAAGAATCTGCTTGCACCGCAAAAAGCCTCCCAATCTTTAAAACTGGCCTCAACAATAAATTTTTGTCTAGATCCGCAGAATTTGCTATCGATGCCTGCCTGTGTCACGCTCAGGGTAGACGGAGCACTTTACAGGCAGGCGCAAAAGCAAAGCTTTCTCCTGAAATTTCTCCTTAAATACGGCCAAAGCGATGTGCCCAGAGCCAGGGAGGGATCCAGCCCAGATCGACGTGACTCAGGACAAAGCTGAACACCACATCCTACTGCTTAAGCTTTAAGGTGTAATTACAGGCACAAGGACCAAGCAGCTCTCATCGGAGAGCTCGAGGGGTGGGAAGACCCAATGGGGGCACAACGTTGTGCAGGTAAAGTTCTTTGCAAAGTCAAGGGAAAGAACTGAGTTGACTTCACACTGGGTCACTTCTGCTCCCAGACCCCAGCTTAGGTAACTCGAGGGCTGTTCCATTCACCTGCAAACGTTACAAGCACGTGTAAAACGTCTGATGTCCTTTATAGGTTTAAAGGGCAAGAATTAAGTCACTTAGGTCTCTCTATTCTCAAATAACCACCCCTGACATGCTGTAATTGGCTTAATTTTTTAATTCTTCTGAGTTGCCAGAATAACAGACATTTGAATTTTAGTTTTATCTTGATTCCAGGACTTTTAATTGACAGATATTAACCTGCTAAATTGACTAGACAGCACACACAGGGATCCAGCAGAACCTTGCAACCGGAACACATCATGGAAATGTACTTTCATTATCTCTTGCTACCTGTATAATAGAATATTAGGGAGAAACTACAGTTAGCCCTTGTTTTTCCTCACATAAAAAGTTGCTGTTGACTACTCCCTTTGTAAAGCACTGGGTAATCGTAAAGGCTGATACGTTCTTTTTAGTGAATGAAGTTGCTCTTTCACATTTAGCTTTTCCTTCCTTATTCTCTCTCTTAGAGAGAACTTGAGAGGGTGACAGAAGTATTCCTGACAGGCCAAATACTTGTGAGCCAAATTAGGTCTAAATCACAGAAATGGGGGGGGAGATAATTAAAAAAAATAGCGGCAATCTGATTCCACATAAATTAGAGAAAACAGGTTGGAGGTCCACATGAGAGACTCCATTTCAAGAGCACAACTCGGTGGCAAAGCCACCTCTAATGTTCCTCATCGCAGCAAGGCAGGGACACACCATCCATAGCATCTCCCATTTGACGCTGCAGCTGTGGCCCGTTATTGTAAAAGCTTCGGAAGCGGGGAAAAAAGAAACACGTTCCTTCCTTTCCGCCAGCCGAGAGGGCGATGAGACAGCCTCCACGGGCATGGGGTGCTTCTTCCCGAACTTGGCATTTTTGCTATTTCTCCGCGTTTGCAGACTGACCCCTTTCCAGGCGTGCCCAGCGGAGCGAGCTGGGCTGGCGCGGCAGTGTGCCTGCAGCGAGGGCACGGCAAAGGCAGCTCCGCTTCGGTGTCAAAAGCGATTCTGAGGCTCCTGACACCGTTACACAAACTCTAATCTGAACTCTGAGGAAAAAAAAAACCTGCAGACCTTGGGTAAGGTTACACTCTGTCTGCACAGAGCTTACTCATACTGGGAATCCAGCCTACAAACCTCCCACCACCTTCAGCTTTATTCAGTTCTTAATCAGAGTTTCACCTGGAAAAATGCGTCCCCTAGCACAAGAAGGGTAAGGGACTAGAAGGTCTCAATTAGAAGTTTTGTTAACTTTTCATTTTACTGCTTATGAAATTATACACACTGATGACACACACACACATATGTGTGCATACTCACAGCCCCTGCCTTATTAATATCAGGTTTACAATGAATTCTTTTTATTGAACAAAGCGCCATCGCAGCACTGTGTTAATAAAAAACCCTGCGTGTATTCAGAACACTAAATTAAAGGAATTTAAAAGGAAGATAATATCGATCAGATATTAAAATGCCAAAAAAGGAAACGCTCAGAATTTAGTAACGTACAAAAATACCAGGCACAAAGAGGTGGGGACGGGGAGAAGGATGGCAAAGGAATGCAAGTAAGTGCAGGGAGTCCAAGTCCAGTGAGAAAATTCGAGTTATTATAGCAGGTCTCAAATAATGGAGTCATCAGATCGGCTTGTTATGGGAATTCACAAATGTTTCAGACAGGAGCTATATCTGAGGATACCAGAGGCAGCAGCAACTGGGGACACACAAGAGGTGGAAACAGTGACATCACCAAAGTTGCACCGACTTCCATCAGGTGAAGATGTAACCATCGCTTTTAGAGCAAAAGTGCAATCTGACACGGAGAACGGCCTCACTTTGTGTGTAGAGCTGTATAAACCACACAGATATGTAGATCACAGGAGAGAATCACAGAAACATTTAGGTTGGAAAAGTCCTGTAAGGCCTTCTAGTCCAACTCCAAGCCGAGTGCTGCCAAGCCCACCAAACACAAGTTGCCTGAGATTTGTCCAACCTTTAAGTGCTTTATTCCATCCAAAGGGCTCCAGTGTGGGCTTTTAAGGGTGATTCTTCCAGGTACCTCCTTTTACTTTATAACTAATTCAATCTTCAGTGAGATTGGTCCCAGCAGATAACAAATTACTGATTTTTTTTTGTTTTTCTGTAGCTAACCTTTTTGCTTTTGTGCATTAAGCTGATTTTATTGAACTATTCAATCAATTTCAATTTCAACATGTCCTTCCAATTTGTCACATCATCTCCAGGGGCATCTCAGTTTGTTGTCCTAATATTATTATTATTGTTACGACTACTTAAAAAAAAAAAAAAAAAGGCAGGCCCTTGCCCCAAAGCAAAAAAGACATTTTCTTGATGGCATTTTGATCATACAGAATAATTGTCATAATATCTTTCTTTACAAAAATGACATTTAAATAGCACAGGGCAGAAACTACAGCACAGAGGTAACGTAAAATGGGTCTTAACACAGGGAAATGAAACAGTTATACTGGATGTTTGCTCTGATGCTGTGGAACTAGAGAAATAAGACCCTGCCCAGAGGGGTTCTAGACTAAAAACCCAGCCCCAGTGAAGTCCCTGGGAGGTCCAGTGGCTGGTATTTTTAATAAATCTAAGAACTCTTCACACTAGAGGAAAGTAAATGTGCTGCTTCTACTTAAGCCAAAGAAAAAAACCTCATCTTGATAAGTTCAGAGCTTTTAGTCTGACCTAAAAATTCAGAAGGGCTTTTGAAGGAAAAAATTATGAAGGGAAGAATAATTAAAGGAACCGTGGCAGATCTAATCTCTTTGCTCTTCTGTCAATCATCTGATACAGTGCCACAAAGAAATACATCAGCTAAATTCCAGAAAATGGGATTTAGTTAACCAAGAAATTGGTTAAGATTGTTAATGGGAAGTCAAACAAGGACTTGGTTAAAGATAGCAGTGCCTCGTACAGGAAGAAAGGTAAACTGACAATTAGGTAACAGAAACGAGATGTGATCTAATAGTACAAACCACAAGATAATGCAGCAAGGGACCAATAACAAAACTCTTCTGAAAGCTGGTTTACTGGACACGAGCAAGGAGGACTGGTGCCGGGTCCCAGCAGCTCCCTGCCGCTGAGCAAGGTGCAAACGCCATCGGCAGACGCACCGCATGCGGCATTAGCATTGCAGATACGGCAACATGAATTCCTTGTGCCAAGCACTGAGGGCTCATTGGGATGCTGGGCACAACCCAGGTCCCTCGTATTCGCTGCTGAGCAACTCAGATCCGACCAGGTGCTGGCAGTGAAGAGCCCATCACCGGAGAAGAGCCTAGAAGAGCTTGGCTTGTTTAGTCTAGCAAAATGAAGGCTGAGAGCAGATATGATTGCTGTCTATAAATACATCAGGAGGATAAACACTAGGAAGGCAAAGGAGAAATTTAAACTAAAGGACAATGTTGACACAGGAACAAATGGGTATGAACTGGCCATGAATACATTTAGGCTGGAAATTAGTAGGTTCTTCACCACTAAAGGACTGGCATGCTAGAGGAATCTAAGACCGGGTCTGGGGAACAAAACTGCTCAAAAGAAGAGATTAAATTAGGGATAAAATTCTTTTGGGTCTAGGTAGAAATTATGACAAATTGAGCTAAAGCAGAAGTCATCTCTCTCAACACTCTGTGTACAAACAACTTCTTAGGAAGAAAAAGAACAAAACCTCTTTGAGACCAAACACCACAATACATTTGTGTGAAAATGGTTTTAGACTTAACACCAATGGGTATCACTGAACCAACCCATTCCATTGGCACACGGAAAGGACTAGCTCTCCCAGACAAAATTATGGTTATTGCAAGTGACTCTTCCCCATCAAGATACAGGCTGGCACGAGAGACACAGTCTCAAATCTTGGGCTGAGCTGAGCACAGTCTCTCCAGGAGAGGTTCTAAACAAAAGTGAATCATGTTCAGAGAGAGAGTCTAAAAGAACAAAGTATTTTAAAATGAAGTCCTAGTAATGAAGTGCTACCTGTGATCCCAATTTTCAAAAGTGCATGCACAGTATTTTTAGGAATATGGCTATTCCTGGTTTGCAATTATTATAAATCACATATGAGCTGGGTAACTGTGCATACCAAAGTCCACAAATGCAGTAATTACGTGATTAAATTAATCTGCATTATGGACAAAGAGCTTGCAAAATTAGGACCTACATTTTCAAAGCTCTGTACAAATATTGTCCAACTAATTACGACTTCCTAGGAAATGTACGACTAGCTAATTTTAGCATCACGTCTGGCAAAGCAAATAAGGTTACCAGGATGTTGTCGTAGGGTGCACTGAGTAGCAATCTACTGGTGAAGGAGACAGAAAATCTAAATCCTATTTCCTCCCATGGCTATCCTCATATCTCCTTCACGTATTTTTTCCATTCCCCTGAATTTTGCAATACCAATGAGAACGATAAAGGATGTTCTTCTGGCTGGTTTCCTAATTACTTTATTTACATGCTAGTGAAGTTTTGATGCTCACTTTTTTTAGTGGAAGATAGCTGATGGTGACCACGCTAGTAATAAATACTGTACCAGAACCAGAAAAGCCGATTTGAAAACAAATACACAAACTCCCCCCAGGCTTTCACACAACTCTTGCAGACATATTTTTTCCAAAAATGATCTAACCAGCCATCATTTAAACAAAGCTCACAGGTGGAACTTTTAAAGTATTTATCCCTTAATACTCTCTATTTAGCCACAGTTAAATATGAACACAGGTTTCCAGACAAAAGCCCTGTTCTGGGAGCTCAGGGAAAAAGGCAGCTTTCCCAGGACAACCAGAGCACCCGACACCTTTCACAGCTTCATCCGTGAGCCAGAGTCAGGCAGAGTTTCTGATATAACTTCACCTTTTCATTTCTCACATACAGTGCAGTATCACGCCCCGTATACAGCACCCTCAGCAAACATCAAACCCCAGGTCCATGAATCCTACCGCACAAGCTGCTGCTGTTGGAGCTATAGAGATGCTGTCTTCCTCCATCTCAACCTTGCCATACCGGGCCAGCTGCTACCAGAGGCACTCACAGTGCTCCCCATCCATGAGCAGCCAGTATATTTGATTTTATGAGCTACCTGTGAGCGCAGAGCTCTCATGCTCAGGCAGTGTCTCAGTCTAACTCTAGCAACGTGCCTGTTACTCTCCTGGAAAGTGTATTTCATAGAATGGCTTAGGTTGGAAGGGACCTTAGAGATCATTTAATCCAACCTCCCTGTCACGGGCAGGGACACCACCTCGCGACTAGACCAGACAACACATGGGGACCAAGCAGGAATCAGACTTGTGACCTCCGTGTTGTCATTGTTGTCAGCACCACGCTTAATCCACTGAGCTAAACACCCTGGCCTCTGACACGGAGGTCACACCCTGTGAATTCCTGTCACCGTCTGACTAAACCTGCCCATCATCCACATACACTTCCAGCTCAGGAAAAGCCCAGTCCTGCCACCCCCAGCTCCCTGACTGCACTTCGTAGCACAGTCCCACCTCTCCCGTGCCATGAAACCCAAGGCAGCAGCACCACCTGGCTGCTCACCCCACTGCTTCTCAGCCTCGTAGCGTTGCATGGAGAGCTGAGGGTGGGAAAGCCAGCAAGTGCTGAGCGAGCGCCCAGGGGGGTGTTCCTCTGCTGTTCTCAGAGGCTGAAACACCCCCGTGCTAAGGCCATCCCTGGCTCACACCCCCTCCACTCCCACACACCCTGTACTTCCCTGGAGCTACCCTGAAACTCCAGGGAGGCAGGCAGAGGGTGACTCCTCGTGCTGGCCGTCACAGGGCAGGAGATTTCCGCCAGCAGCGCTGGGCACGTGTGACTCAGAGAGAAGCGAAATACTGATTCTGGAGCCGTTCCGATGAGCACTGGTGTCTGCTCTGACCCACCGGTCGAAGCGCTGGGGGTTTTCACCCACGCCATCAGCCTGGAAGAGGGGTTCCACAAACCCCCAGGAACCAGGCTAACACAGGCCTCTGTTTTTCCAAGACAAAGGCCCAGAGACCAGAAGCCAACCACAAACTTTCCTTTGGCCCAGCAGCTCTCCTGACAACTGGCCTTTAATAGTTTCACCTGGCAGCCTGATTAACGACCAGCAATTAAACTTTTTTTTAACTCTCTCAGCACCTGAGACCTGTAACCTGGGGGATCTCACACCTTACGCTAATCTTTTTCTCTCGAGCTGCTGCACTTTAGGACATTATTTTAGTGTACTGCAATTTATACATTTTAACCTGTTCAGAACCAGCAGATACCCAATCAAATCTTGCAGCTTCTCCCAGGGCAGGTGTTGTGTCTCCCACACAGGTGTAAATGGGACCTGCTCCAGCACAGCAGCTGTTTTCTCTTTTGTGTGGCAGCTTCTGAAAGCAAAACAGCTGCTGGTGGTGGGTACAACACCCAGCGACGGCGAACTGAGCTTTTGCATGAAAGCATGAGGAAGTGCTTTAAAAGTTACCCAAAAGAAAGCGAATATGATCTTTTTATCGCAGAGAGGTTATAAAATCAAAGAACGCCGGAAAGCCTTTCAGGAGTCTACTCTGTTTGGCCTTTTAGTAGTGCGAGACCAAATAGGTCAGCGGCTCTTGCCCACGGCTGCCTTTTTTTTCTGTGTTATTCAGACAGTAAAAGTGGAAACCTTTCCCAAGGACACGCTGGGTACTGAGCAGTCACACTGAAAACCCTCCAGCATCCTGGCTGGATCTCTCTGTAGCCTCCAGCACAGAGGACACTTGCACCCAGTGGAATTGCTCATCTCCCCAGTGTCACTGTGAGAGCCGGGACCCTGTGGAGGAGCTCGCTCCAGCAGCACTGTCGTTAACAGAGAATCTCGTCTCTGCAAGTGATCTGCTGGTTGTCAGGGATACAAAGGGAAGCTTAGAAATATAAACTACAAATGCTAAAAAGCCCTGAAATAAAACCAGGGGAAAAAAACCCCAACAAACCAAACAGCAGACAAATAGCTGAAAATGGCAACACGGACTGGGGATCCTGGAAGATTGTCTTCATGATTTCCTTAATGCCTGCTGTTAGCAACGCTGTGCATAAGAAGGGCTGTATTAAACAGGAACAGAGACGCTGCTGAGTGCGATATGCTGCAACCACATTAACCTGATACATATATAAAAGTTTGGGTTTTTTTGAGTGAGTGAGTTTTACTCCTGAGGGATCAGACACTGAGCCTGGGCTATCAAGGTTCTGAAAAAAACAGCCAGGCTGAAACCTCACTGTGGTGGAACACATGAGGCATATCAGTGCAGCAACTCCTGCCCAAGGAAAGGGACCTACTGGAAAATACATCTACCCAACCAGCCAGCTGACCCAAATGCCCTTTGCAGAGGGTTTGCCACGCTCTAACCCCAGCTGGCCACCACTTACAGCAACAGCATGTTCTGAATTATGCTGCATGCAAGGTTAATAGCAAGGCAGGGACTGTTCAACCTGATACTTGTTTTAGATTTTGGGTTGCAGAGGGTGGGGATTAGAGGTCACAATTTTTCTATCTGATATTTGAGCACAGACATTTGTCAAAACTTCAATGTAGTTGCTTAAAAAGCTTTTAAGCCCAAAAGAGTTTTTTCGTATCTGAAATGGTGCTTTAAAATTGTGCACATTCTTTGAAGTTCACCCAAAACGTAAATAGCACCTCTGTATTTAAGACTGTGACGGTATTTTCTAGTTTCAGGAAGATTTATAACATGAACATAACATTTGCTGGGACTTCTTTTTGTTTTTTTTTGATTGAGCCTTGGCAAATAGGACACCAAGCCTGGAGCAAACAGAAAATAAGGACTGGACTATTTTCAGAAGGTAAGTCTGAACAGAACACCACCACCAAAAAGAGGCCAGTGTTCTGCAGCCTTTCTTTTCTAGCCTTAAAATGATTGACATACTGGTGCTGCCACTGAGGGACCTAATATATTTCCACATCTCAAGGAGTCCCACAAAGGCACTTGGGTTGTGCACGGTATATTGAAGCTATCCAGGCACTATGGACTGACTTTAAAATTGTTATTAGAATTATTATTACAATTATTATCTGAAACTCCATTGCAACAGTATCTCTGTCCTTGGATAGTATCAACTTTGCTGTTTAGAAAGAATGTTACTGAGCTTCTCATATGGTTCTCTCATTTAGTGCCAAAATTAGAATCCTAGTATCACTGGCAATGAGTTACAGCTCACTCTTCTTCAGTGATTGAAACCACAGACCAGACGTAAGTCCACAAGGAAGCAGAAGAGAAATAAGGAAAATGAATTACAAGCTGCTGATTGTCACCACTGGTAGTCATACAAGGGGTTGGCAGTGAGCTAGTATGAGCTACAAATCAATTTCATTAAAAAAAAAAGAGATATGACAAATATCTTAGATAATGTGTTTTGATTCTGACTACAGTCACTGAGTCGGTGCCAAACCCAAGTAGGGTTATGATTAAGGCTGCAGGCTGCAGCTTGGAAGACCTGGATTTCTTTTACATTTTCCCAAACACTCCCCAAGTGACCTTTAGTAGGTCATTTAATTTTTCCGTGCCTCACAGAAATTGAAAATAACACTTCAAAATGAAATGAAAACACTGTCTTATCTCACAGTGATATCGTGAGAATAAAAATCCATTAGTTTGCTGGAGCACTCGGCCACCCCGATGAGGAGGGCTGCGAAAGTACCCATCTCCAGCATCCTCCCCTCTGGTGACAACTTGTCAGGGGTGAGGGCTGGGCAGGACCCTAAACGACGGGCAGATGCTCTCTAACAACCCCTCTCCCTCCCCAAAGAGGAAGGGAAAAGGCAATGAGGCAGAGAGACTCACAGACTGGAAAAGAAAACTAAACTAGCTTTAATAATATAGTAATAGTACTAATAAGACAATAATGAAAATAATGAAATATATAT
>NW_009732191.1:91720-124066 GCF_000703405.1 Apaloderma vittatum | reverse complement strand
AACCAGCACTCCCAGGTCTCTCTCTGCCGGGCCTCTCTCCAGCCACTCCCCCCCAGTCTGTAGCACTGCAGGGGGTTATTGTGGCCGAAGTGTAGGACCCTGCACTTGGTCTTGCTGAACTTCATACTGTTGGCCTCAGCTAATCGACCCAGCCTGTCCAGGTCCTTCTGCAGTGCCTTCCTACCATCCGGCAGATCAATACTACCCCCCAACTTGATGTCATCTGCAAATTTACTAAGGATAGACTCAATCCTCTCATCCAAGTCATCAATAAGGATGTTGAATAGGGCTGCACCCAGTACTGATCCTTAGGGGACACCACAGATCACCAGACACCAGCTGGATGCAGCACCATTCACCACCACTAAACATATGAAATCAAGTTTAGATTAGCTTGAAAAATAACACAGTATAAAATAAACTAGCTTCTACAAAACAAATCATAGCATTGTACTTCTGTTTTTAACTCAAACATGCCTTAGGTGTTTTCCCAGCTTTACTTCAGCATTTTTTTTTTTTAAACAGCCTCTTTTTCAGGTTGGATGTTGTGATTTCTTTTCCTGTAGTCTGCAGGAGGGTGTTTTGCCTGGAAATATTAGCTAAACAAGATTGTGTACTATTCCACGTATAATAGATAATAACAGACAAAGCTTCACCTGTAAGAACTGAAGGCATGTCTATTTTTTATCCTTTTCAAATACTATTTCTCCTTGTTAAATTCTAACCTTAACATTGCCTTAACTAACCTTTTACGCACTGCCCCTGACATCCTTTAAAAATACTTGAAACAGGTTATATCTCTGATTGCTGTCAGGGGAGTGTCTCGTGTTATCTAACTCATGCTCCAGAAGTCCCTGACCTTACTGTTAAGTCATTCTCCTTTGTTTTTATTTCTTGTCAAAAGCTCAGTTAAACAGGTCATGTAAATTATTCACATATAATTTGCTTAGAGCTCTTTTCTTCATTTATTTGTAACATTTTGTATTCAAATGTGAGACATTACTGTAAGCCTGTATTGATCTACACAGAACTTCTAGCAACACTAATTTGGTTTTCTCAATCTCATCTGTACTCTGCATTATTTTTTTGAGAACTGCATTAAGAAGGTTTCTGCAGTTTTAGTTGGTACTTATATATCTGTTCTGAAGTGTACATCTGCATATTAAAAAGTATTTGCTTTTCCCTATAACAAAACCATTTTAATTACACTAGTTACTGCTCAAGCACCAGGAAGTGTAGAAGAAAAAGTAGCCAACAGGCTGCAGTATAGTCAACTTTTCTAGGTTTCTCTACAATTTTCTCGGATTATCCATTTTTAAAGTGCTCCTTTTCTAGAATTCTCCATTTCCCCTATCACTTTGGTTACATTAATTATTTGTTTGTAGTGTGGTTTTTTTTGTTTTAAACCCTGCTTACCATCATTAAACAGGAGAGCTCCTTCTTGTATGAATCTGAAGACATTATTTCCTTCTTTTTGAAAGTCAAGGTAAAACTAAAAACATAAGAGGTCAATGTATATTGTTTGCTGGAGGTAGAGCCAATTTGTTGGTATAGTTGGGTTTTTTAATGTATAATTAAGCAATTATTTGTTTTGCACAAAGCCAAATCAATTCTGTGTTTTTATTTGAGCAAGCTAAAAGAAACCAGCATTCAGAAGAACTGAAAACCTTTATAATACACTGTGAAATCATGTCAGGAGTGTAGATTTATATACACAACATGTGTTGATTTACACATTGAAACTAGTAGTTACATAAGTCAACATTTTTCACTATTTCTTCTAAAGCATTTCAGCTATGTTTCTAGCACTGGATTTGAATTTATTTGAATTATCATGTAACCTCTAAATAGGACAATAATGGGAGAAGGACTCTATGTTGTTTTGCTCCTGATGCATTTTTATTATATGCAGCTATTTATTTCTGCTTAGTGATGTGATCTCTAGTCAGGGACTTAAAAAATGATGACACCAATAAAAATGGAATATGAAAAATCTGCTATGATATTTTCTGGTTGTTTCACAAAATCTGTAGACGTGAGTGTCGGAATAGAAAGAGAAGAGCAAGAAGGTATGAAAAGTATGCAATTTCTGTGTAAATATCTTCAACAGGCAGTATTTTGATTTCCTATTTTGGATATGAATTATTAAAATACATATTTTTCATTAAAAAGAAACCCAATATTGCATTCTAGTGTGTATTATGTAAGAAAAGCTTTTAAATTTATTTTTCTATTGCTTGCAGTAAACATGAGGCTGGCTTGGAGTTATAGGACTGGGAAAACAGGACTTGCCATAAATCTCTTCTTCCTGTGTTAATTCAAAATGGGATATGAATGTGTTGAAAACGTATGTATCTTTGCTTCTTGAAGTGAACTTGATATTCATTTTGTATCAGAATTAACCCCTGGGTGACAGAAGGCCTCAAGGCAAACTTTGACAGCAAACTGCATTTTAACTACTGCTAATCATCTGATTGAAAATGTGCCATAGTTAAAATAACCTTGGCTATAGTTCTTCAAATAGCACCACTATAATTACTTAGCATGTTTCACACACCGGCTCTCTGTCTCTCCAAGGTACTTGTTCCATTTTATTGTTCTCTGTAGCTCATACAATATACAGATATAAAGAATAAAGCAAGCCATGTGGGGATTAGCAGTGGGTTTAAGTGTTAATGCTTCATAACACTCCATATTCTGAGAAATTCACATTAAAATTCTGAGAGTGGCATAAGCAGTGTGCAGTGTTTGAAGAAAGACACTGTTAAATCAAGGGGCTGGGGAAGTTATCTAGAGGTGAAAAGTGCAGCTAAGAAAGTGTGTTGTGAGTAGAACTTTTGTAATCACCAAGAAAACTATATAATGAATTCAGCTCCTATAACTAGAAGTACAGTAAGGCTGTGTCTGACAATCATAGTGTAAAGTACTTTTAATTATTTCTGCCATGTTCCTGATTTACATTTTTTTTATTCTGTACTGCTAGCAGATATGTTGTTGATATTGACTGTGGTCTGGAAGTTTTACTTTAAAGCATAGGTTTATATCTATGCAATGGCAAAAGTCACATTTTAATGCATATTTCAATTTTCACATTTGGAACCGATCACAGCGGAGGCACTAATGATTCATAAAATTGTAAGAATGCCTGTAATTGTTTGCTGCCCACTTTTGGTTTTGTTTATCTCATGTCCTTTAATCTCTCCTTCACAAAATCTGCTGTTAATTTCACTAACATTTCCATCAGCAGAAAAACCCAGATTCAGATTCCAAAATATGTCAGCTTTCCTTCATGAAGACTCATGGAAAGCAAGCCATTTCACTTATCGAGTCTCAAATTATTACTTGCTATGTTGTTCTCTGGTCCTGCTGCCAGCAGTTACCGACCTCTCTGATAACTTCAGGGTTCTTTCTCTCTTTACAAAAGTAAAATCATGAAGCAATGTCTGAATTACTGTCTGATCCCTTCTCCCTTATTGTTCCAGACTTAGCTTTTTGGCTGACTCTCTGATGTACTAATCTTCAGTGCTGTTAGCAGATTTAGAAGACCCAGTTTTCCCACTTCTGGTAGCACTCTAATCACAAAGATCTAAAGTAGTCTTTCATTTTTATTTGACTGTCAGGCCAATACATGACTGTCACGGTAAAATTATTTTGTGTTAGAAATGAGAGTTTTTTTCTTTTCTCTGGTCAACCTAGAACAGATTGTTTATTCCATAACACCTGCAGCATGATCGAAAACCAACTTTATTTTACTGAAAAGCAGGAACTGAACTTTCTTAGCTGTATGTGAAAGTCACTAAGCACACTTGGAAAATAAAATAGAGCAGAGAGCACAGATATAACCGGTTAACATTGCTCTGCTCTGGTCTGGCAACTTGTTGAAAGCAAACTATTTTTGACTATGTTTTGGCCTCCCTCAAGCAAGTAGTAAAACTCCTATTTACTTGACTAGAATTAAAATGACGTCAATAAGGACAATAGTCAATCGTCATTGTGTAACAGTTACGTATACTATGTATAAGGATTATTAGATATTAAAATTGCTCAAAAATGGGTGACATGATTTTGTGGAAGTTCTGGAGCAGTGCATACAATGGGACCCACACCAATTAACCAAAAGGAATATTATTGAAAAAATGAAGGTGTATGCTCCAGATTTTGTACTGTTATTGTAGAATGGTGGCTGAGAGACTCCAAAATTCTGTTCCAGTTTATAAGGAGTGCTCTGGACAGTATTTTCAGATGGTTTGACGTTTTCCCACAACAGTGTCTGATTTAATCATGAATGCAAGTATTTATCATATAAAAATCTGGCAATCATTTATATTTATGATTATGTAACACTGGTATTTTCCATGTTGTGTATTATTCCATGTTGCCTTTTCAAGTGGTGTGACCTTTCCTCCTGACAGCCTGTGATTTAACTATGCATGCCCGTGATGACCATTTGAAATCTGGCAGTCATCGTGATTTTCATTCTATATTATGCCACTGTTCACAGCAGTTCACATCATTAGTACTTTTCTGTCTGTTTTAACAAGGAACACTTAAAGTGGAAAAAGTATTCATTAAATGGAGGACCAGGGTTGGGTTTTTTTAATCACTGTGAAAGACCAAAGAAATATTTGTGTTCTTTTGGACCAAAGAATTTCTTGGTTTTCTTGTTAAAGAAATATTATTTTAAAAAAATATATATATATCACTCAGTTTGCAGAACCTCTCAATACTAAAAAGGGAAAAGACAAGTCTTCATAAAAAATATGTTGAAATTTTGAAATATTGTAAAAGGGTGTTTTTTCCCAATACACACGTTTGCACACAGTGATTGTCTCCTCCTTAATTTCTTATGGAAGGATAAACAGTTTCAGAGGCTACCCAAACAGCTCACACACTTTTCATTTACACCCTTCCAGAAATGCTTTTTCCATTACCTGGCACAAGTCTATAATAAAAAAAAAAACAACAAAACAGCACTCTGTATATCAGAGAACACAAAGTAACCACACTTAGATTTTGCATATCTAGCATTTACTCATTGTTTGATTTGTCTGTTTATTTAGCCTTTTAAAGGTAAAAGCTCTCTGGGACAGTTCCTGAGCCTCATTGTTCATTCATTTTACCCTGGCCCATTTTACTACATAATGGAGAGAAATATCTGCTAACACTAGCATGCCTGTTCTAAAGCTGCTTTTTACAAATGATGAACACATAGAAGCCTTAGAAAAACCTGGACAAAAGTCTCAGTAACCATTTGTTTAACAAAACCCCCCTCTATTTTAATACAGAAAGTCTCCTTCGTTTGTCATGACTGTATTGACAGAAGGCTGCACGTGCACAGGAGTAGCAGGTGGAAAACATGACAGCATGACACCTAATAATTAAATTTTATTATGTGCATCTGCATTGGGGTTTTTTTTCATTGTTTTTGTCAGACTTCCTCTTTCAGAAAAAAATGCATTGATATGAATGACTTAGCTCATTTAATCAGTAGCTTTGTGAAGAACAGGTTTGCAATTTAGTTTGAACTTTATGTCCCCGAGGTAGCAAGCCAGGCAGGTGCTTCCATGTTGGGAGCTATTGAACTTCCCTGAATGCAGTCAGCTCACTTCTGGAACACATCCATGCTCTAATAGATATTAGAGCTGAAAAGGATCTGCTCAAGTCATCTCTACCTCCCCTTGCCAATATGACAAGCTATTTGTTACAGTAGATAAAACTGATCAAGCCTAGATTTTAAGGACTTGGGCAATAAATATTTCATATTCTAATGAGAGATTATTCTTCAGTTTTTCTTTGGAGTTTGTTTTAAATTTTATGTAGCATTTAAATGTTTTTCTCTTACTCTTATACTACTATATCTGATTATTGTACCTTTCCTCCACATTTAAAAATGACTGCACTTCTAAGCTCAGTGGCAAAAGTCTCTCTGATTTAAAAACGACCAGGACTTCACCTTCAATTTAGTCCACTAAGTGACTGCTTCCTTTTACTGTATCAAATCACATATAAAGAGAAATCAGGTTTCCTGAGTGCTGGAACAGTCCTCCTACCAAAGAGATCTTGCCATGTTGCCCTGCCCAATATGTTCTCACCTGAGTATCCCAAACTGACTCAAGAACGACAATTGTTTCTACACAGTACATAAAGCATAATAGAATGCACATCAAATGAAGTATGTATGTCATTTGGGACATGATAGCCACTCTACAGCCTAACTAAAGAGACAATACTAAAACGAGCTGATAACTTCTAAGATTTCTTATTTACATTACGTTTGTTTAATGGCAGGAATAAATTTCTTTTTCTTTCAATCAATTATGATGACCCTACAGATGGCAGAAGAACAAAGATAATTCTGTTAAACTCTACTCAAAATCTCCAAAATACTTGAATATGAGAAACATATATAAAATAGACTACAATTTTACACAGTACCATACCTTCTTTTCACATTAATTTTGTTATATTTTTACAAGATTTTCTCATGTAGTAAGGAATCTTTGGAATCTTTTTTCTTTTCCCAAAGTTTACAAAATTTGTTCAGTTTATTTATTTTTTCATTCCCCATCTTTCATAGCAGCAAAGCCACTATTGCTTCATGTAGCCTGAAGCAGTATTTTTCTAACAGCAATTTTCAATTTTGTCCAGGGAATGCCTTTTTGTCTCTATGATAATATTAACATTTCAGTTAGCTTTAATATCCCTAAACAGGCAGCTAAATTAATTAATAATTCTTTTGCAATATGTTCTAAAACATGTATTTTTCAATAGTAAGGAGGGCAATGTTCCTGCAAGAAGTTTGTAAATATTGGCACTTTCTTACATCAACTGCACAAGAACAGTTTCAGATTATTAAAACCATGTTTTTCACATAATGCACTCTTTAGGGAGGGGAGAATAAAAGCATCGGTTGACTCTAAGAAGTGCTCTTGTTACATGTTTCTTTAAGGTATCTAAAAACATGATGGCTTGTTCCTGTAGTGTATATTACTTTTGAGGAGAAGAGTCTGGTTTTTTGGTGTGGTGTTTTGGTTGTTTTGGGAGTGAGGAGGGGACAGAGGGAGGGTGTGGGGAGAGGTAGTACTGGTTTGTTTGATTTTTGTCCTGGATTTTGTTTCTGGATTCTACAGATAAAAGTGAGTGGACAAATCAGGAGAGAAACTAATAATGGAAAAAATAATACTTGCAGAAATGTTATTTTTCAACTCTAAGTTTGTGTGTGTGTGTATATGTAATATAATATAGATTATACAGATTTTTGTGCACAGAAAATGACACTAATTTGTTACGATTAAGAAGCTGTTTATTACTTGAATATCCAGACAGGCAGCTAGTAGGTAGCCACTTGGAAAAATACTGCCATAGCTGCTAAAAAACACCCCTCTCAAAATCTAGCCCTGATTTTCTGTCATATGGACATCAAAAGAAAGCCGAAGTAGCTTGTAAAAGTTATTAAATACTCACCCACTGACCCACGGGTAAAAATTTATAGTGAATATTACTTTTGTAACAAGACAGACAGTTCTATCTGAAAATTTCCATTAGCATTTAAGTGACTAGACAAGAGAAATTCAGTACATCACTTTTATGGATAGATATTAACCTTCACAGATCACTGAGTTTATCCAGATTCTATAATTAAGTGTGTTTGCTAAAAACAAAGACTCCAATCTTCTTTCAGATGACTCAGTAGAAATGTATTTTCTAATGGCAACATATTGATCTTAACTGTATATCCTTCAAGAAAATCTATGTGTCAGGAAGCTTTGACCTGAATTTTCAATGACAGCAGAAAAATTATTTTCTTTTTTTCCCTCCTAGATTTAGAAACAGCTTTAGCAGGGTGTATAAGGGTTTACAAGACAAAATAATAAAGCTAACCATAAAGCAGCACTTCAAATATTTCTGCAATGACTGAAAAATACATTCCAAACTCCTGGAGAACACCTCAAACATTTCATACAATGAATGTATTAGAGATGGATATACTTTATAAACACAGATATGTCATAAAGTAAAATAAGAAAAGAGAACGAAATTTGAGCTAGCTTGATTTTATTTTTTAAATTGTGATTAGTAGATTACCTTTATACAGTGACCTACGTAATAGCATAGGCTTTTGAATATGTAAGGTATGACTATAACAACACACTGAGGGAAAATTTCTGGATTAATTGAATTTAAAAAATAATTGTCCTGCAACCATAAGAATTAAAATGCAGGCAAGAGAAAGTGAGATCAAATATATAAATAAAACTATTAATTATAAAAAATAGTGCACAAATTAAAAATCTCTGTATCAGAATGTATGCAGCTTGCTGAAAGCCCAATCAGCCTTCATGTCACGTAAAAATGATTAGGTAAAAGCACTGTCTTCAATCAATCAGAGTTTAATTTCAATTTTCATTAGCTCATTTTAGTAAATAAGAGGCATAGGATGAAATCACATGTCTCTTTGGGAGAAAGTCCATGTGCTTTTAAAAGGTGACTCACTTAGCTTTCAGAACATGACACAAGTCTTACAAATTGCTTATATGTCATTTGGACACTTCAAATGTGGTGAGACGTGTCCTGTACAAGAATTATAATGGCAATTATGAATATAGCACATTTCCTTGCTAATGTTACGTACCATAGACAGAAATGTGTAAAAGAGGGACCAAAATGTGTAAAGGGGCCTCAGGCAGGAATGCAAGCAAGGATATCAACTTCTACAACTGTGGCTGGCACACCAGAGGAGGCAATTTTTATGGGGTCCCTCGACAATCAAAGGACCATCATCTGTGTCATCAAGAACTGTCAACCCTGGAGAAATGCATAGATTATCAGAGACTTAACAGATGACAGTTAAGAACTCCACAAAGAAGAGAGGCATCTCTCCGTCAGCCACAAGAGATCACCAGAGATCACCAAAGACCTCCAGGAAAGCCTTTCAGAGATCCAGGATATCTGCGTAGTAACTATGTACACAGGATAATTAGTTCCTGGAAATAGAATGAATATGTATAATCTTTCTGGGAAAACTGATGCCTATCTATGGAACAGGGGGATATAAGCTTGGACAGGTGCCAGATACGGTATGATAGGCAGAATTATCCCCCATGCATCCAGCACTGCAATAAAGAAATGCCTTCTTTCTAATGCTAAATTGAGTGTTAGAGAGTTTTTAATTGACCAGATTTCAGTAATACTAAGATACTTGATGAATTGAAGGATAGGAGAATGTTTTCCAGACCCCTGTTTGTAGAACACTGACATCTGACTCTTGACTTAATCCCAGACATCAGATTCTTCACCTATTAATTCCTAGAAATTTTACTATGCAGGCTCAGCATTTATCTCAAATAGGAGCCATTTGGAATTCAAAAACTAGGTCCTCTGTTCTTCTAGTTTCCAAAGATGCCTCTCACTGGAATATATAAAGCATGCCTAACAAACACCAGCTATTGAACTCATCCTGAAATACAGCGGTCACTGCCACTCGAAAATCATGTATGTGAGAAGTACCAGGCATTCACTGTTCCTGCATTTTACAGGACATCTACTGGGGAAATGGGCTTCAGTTCCCTCAGAACCTGAAGGCTTCAAAACCAGAGCTAATGTGTCTTCATTACTGCCAATTGGCTAGACGAAGTGGAAACCCCTGTTCTTACTGAATTTTTACCAAGAATTCAAGCTCAGAAAAGACCCTTAAGATCATGGAGCCCAGGCCCATCACTAAACAATGTCCCCAATCACGACTACATGTCTTTTAAATTTCTCTAGGGATGGTGACTCAACCACTTCCCTGGGCAGCCTGGTCCAATGATTTACAACCCTCTGGGTGAAGAAATGTTTCCTAGCATCCAGTCTAAACCTGACCTGGCACAACTTGAGGCCATTTCCTCTTGCCCTAATATTTGATACATGAGAGAAGAGACTGACATCCACCTCACCACAACCTCCTTTCAGGCAGTTGTAGAGAGAAGTAAGGTCTCTCCTTAGCCTCCTTTTCTCCAGTTCCCCCAGCCGTTCCTCATGAGATTTGTTCTTGAGTCCTTTACCAGCTTGGCTCCAGCATCTCAACATCCTTCTGGTAGTGAGGAGACCAATAATGAACACAGTACTCTAGCTGTGTTCTCAACAATGCTGAGTCCAGGGGGATAATCAATTCCCTGGCCACACTATTTATGATACAGGTCAGAATATTATTCAACTTCTTGGAAATAGGGGGCTGATTAGCTCAGTAAGTTGAGCTTAGCACTAACAACGCCAAGGTCACAGGTTCGATTCCCGTTCGGTCCCCATGTGTTGCCTGATCTAGTCGAGAGGTGGCATCCCTGGCGACAGGGAGGCTGGATTAAAATGATCTCTGTGGTCCCTTCCAGCCTATGCCATTCTATGATTCTATGAAACCTGGGCTCATTTTCACCTGTCTGTATGATACAAGAGAATGAAGGAAGACAGCAAGAAAGAATAAATCTTTAGTCCAGTAGAGTGAAGAAGATATCTGCACATCACTGATGTATAAACTTTTGTGATCTTTTGGCGCTACTAAACAATCAGAATACCCATGCCTTGATTACATTTTACCTTCTGGAGCATTACATTCATCTGGAATAAGTAGAACTTCAACGCTATTATCATGGAATCATAGAATCATAGATTCATAGAATGGCTTAGGTTGGAAGGGACCTTAGAGATCATCTAATCCAACCTCCTTGCCATGAGCAGGGAGACCTCTCAGCTAGACCAGGTTGCTCAAGGCCTCATCCAACCTGGCTTTGAACACCTCCAGGGCGTGGGCATCCACAACTTCTCTGGGCAATTTATTCCAGAGTCTTGCCACCCCTGTACTGAAGAATTTCTTCCTAAGATCCCATCTAAACCTATTCTTCTTTAGTTTAAATCCATTTCCCTTTGTCCAGTCACTGGACACTTTTGCAAAAAGTCCCCCTCCAGCCTTCCTCTAGGTTACCTTCAGGTATTGGAAGGCAGTTATAAGGTCCCTTCAGAGTCTCTTCTCCAGGCTGAACAATCCCAGCTCCCTCAACCTATCCTCATAGTAGCGATGTTCCAGCCCCTGACTCATCTTTGTGGTTCACCTCTGGACTTGTTCCATTTTCAAACACACCATTCCACATGCTGATGTACGTTCTGTAGGCTTCTTTCACTTAAAGGAAGAAAAAAACCAACAAACCGCAACATACAAAATTTCACTTATCTTCACAAATGGCATACTACTCCAAACCAACCATTAAAACTGCTTTACATTACTATTATTTTCATAAATTTAAAACTGATTATATGGCAGGTAATCACAGCATCAAAAGCCCACCTTTAATTTACCCTAATAAAATAACTACCTCCTCACCCCCCCTTGTTTAATGTCAAGGGATGATTGGCACTGAGTCATATGATGTGCTAAGGTCAGAGATCTGACTACACTGAGCACAACTCTTAAGCCGGGTTTCAGTCAGTTGTCAAAAAATGGAAGAACCATTTCAAGTGTTTCTCCTTGACCCTGGCTCTCTCCAATGCATGTTTCTGTTGCATCCTGCTATCTGGCATCTGGTGGGTGTCTCAGTAGTAGTTCATGCCTAAGATTTGGAAAAATTATCAATGCAATGAAACTGTATAAATAGCTTCAGTCTTGTATCCAAAACTCCAGGCACTAGTCCAAAAATATTAAATGGAGGATGTCACTAGAGATTTCCAAAGTAGACGATGGGTATATACTTTCATCTGGAAAGAAAAACAGTAACATCTTTCTGCATTCTAGCACATAGCAAAACTTTGCTTATAACTCAAAAATGTTTAAATAAAGAAATTTCAAATTAAAAAAAAAAAAGAGCAAATACCCTACATTGTATATTAGCTGAATTTTTAGAGCAGCTAAGAGGTGGTTCACATTACTTTTGTAACATCTATTGAGGTAGGAAGGCTGAAAAACAAAACCTTACCCCAATTAAAAAAACCTCAACTTTTACTCTATACGTTATGGTGAGTGTGCTTACATTTATTGTTTAACAGCAATGCTGTTTTCACTTACCTATATGCTATATAATCTGTTAGGTAGACTTGAAAGAGCATATATTACTGAATGAAACGAGAATTGCATTACATTTTTGGGGTTCTGAAAGTGGAAGGCTGAATGGTAAACAGATATTTTTCCTACCTGAATCCCATCAGATCTCTGTTAATAGAAATATCCTACAGGTTCTAACCAGTGGTTCATCTAACCCCATCTTCTGTCTTGAAGAGAAGGAAAGGTAATGCTATTTAGGAAAAAGACAGGAATTTGGCTGGTATCTGCAGTCTACTCCTCTTGCACATTTACCAGTACTAGGAACTTTTATAACATGAATATAAGACGGCATTTCTGACAGACAAGAATTTCTCAGTCAATTCCACCTGAAGATAGACCATTAAGCCCAAGCATCTGCTTTCTACTTTTAAAATTAGGTTCTAGTACATAAAAGAAGCTTTTGTCCAATCATATGGCAATTTAGTTCAGTAGACTGCCCTGTGGAACTTAGTCAAAGGAGTTTTGAAAATATATTAGCTCCACAGTATTCTCTTCATAAACATGCTTATCAACCATAATACAGCTACTTCAACAGGTTAGTGAGACAAGATTTTCCTTTAAAGAAGACATGCTGTCACCATCATACATGTGTGCACCTGTGTCATCAGTGATTTCACTCTTATAAATGCTGCCTTTCTGACTGACAGTTTCCTGGATCTCCTCTAGAACCATTTAGGTCTATAGGAGTTAAATTGGGAACCCACCAATCCTCTGCTATGGTTCTTGTGGCACTCCTACCACTTCTAGAAATTCTGTGTGTTCATATCTGAAGCACTGTGATGAATGACCTCTGGATTTAGTGAATTAATGATCTTAAATTTATTTATTTACTCTGATATTTCCTACAAACTTGTAGAGCCACAAAGATGATGAAGGGACTAGAAGATCTCCCTTATGAAGAAAGGCTGAAGGAGCTGGGTCTCTTCAACTTGGAGGAGACTGAGGGGTGACCTTATCAGTGTTTATAAGTATGTAAAGGGTGAGCATTAGGAGGACGGAGCCAGGTTCTTCTCAGTGATATTCAATGATAGGACAAGGAGCAACAGATGCAACCTGAAGCATAGGAGGTTCCACAAAAACATTGTGAAAAGCTTTTTCCCTGTGAGGGTGACAGAGCACTGGAACAGGCTGCCCAGAGAGGTTGTGGAGTCTCCCTCTCTGGATACATTCAAAACCCGTCTGGATGCATTCCTGTGTGACCTACTGTAGGTGATCCTGCTCTGGCAAGGGGGTTGGACTAGATGATCTTCCGAGGTCTCTTCCAACTCCTTCTGTGAAATATGACTCAGTCGCAAAGGTGTGTTTGTTTTATTTTTTTTTGCTTTTACTGAAAATTATGTGTTTTGATAAGTAATTGTCATCTAGTAGAAATCACAGATAAGTCCTCAGACATGAGAGGTCAAAGGAAATTGAGACATCCCTTTCATAACACAGAGCAAATGACAAATAAATACCTTAACTAAGTTAGAAGAGAAGGAAATACTTTATGATGAACAGAATTATGTTGGAGTCTACAACTAATCCTATGCAACCTCCATGAAAATAAATGCAAATTTTTATACTGAGGTTTTGTAGCTGCATAACTTTAGAAGACAGTGAATATGTCAGCTTCTTGGAGGCTATCAGAATTTTCAGAATGTTTTCTCTGGTGACTGAATTTCTTTTTCTTTTTAAAATGTGAAAGACTGAACCCAAAGTATTAGAGCAGAAAACTCTTAACTTTAATTTGGCGTGGGCTTTAAAATAGAGTTGGTAATGTTTATTTCTTCTGTGCAAAAGCGAAAAAAAAAGAGGCCATTTAAAACTCCTTAGAAAGTTAGAGTTTAATTCCAGAGTAGCCCTAAACTATCCAGCAGGACCCTACTAAGCATAAAGGGTAAGGAAAAGCCATTCTTTTGTGTAGAGTAGTCAAGACAAAACATAAAAGGACAAGAAATTGGCTGAGTATAAACTTAACCCAAATAAGCTACATCAATCAGTCCTGACAGATTAGTTTAAATGTCAGTAAACTCAAACCCATGTATTTAATTTAAGACATTGGGAGAGGGAACTTTTCCTTAAGTGAATGAATGATTCTACATAGTATGCTGTTGTCACTGTCATATAAAATTTTTGAACAAAAAAGTGATGTACCACATCCTGCATCAAATGAAAGCTAAGTACTGAAGAAGAGCTCATCCACTGCACTGTTAACTTCACTTACACAGCTGTGAAAGTATTCATTGAACAATGTAATTTTTTTTTCATCCAAAGAGAGAATTTTTTTGTCTGATTTTTTTTTAAATAGTTCAGCATATATTAACCCAGGATACCTGGGTTAATATATTCCTTTATTGTTATTCCTACTGAAAATTTTGTCAAGAATAATAAAAATAAACAACAAACCAGACATTTAAATAATAAAAAGGGAATGTTAATTTAATATACATAAAGAATACTTTTCAATTTCCACCAAATAGAAAACTGATTCACTGCACTGTTTTAACATAATAATGAAACCAGAAGTAGGCAGACATAATAATTATACTATGTACAATGACTATCCGAATCCATGAAGAATGATTGGTGAAAACCAAACAATCTATATAGGATATATGTGATTAGTAAAATAAGAAAGATTAAAGACAGAAATAAGAGCATTAGGACATGAAATATTATTCAGATTTTATTAACCTAATGGACAAATGGTGCAATAGGTTAAAAAAAAATCATGGAATTGAAGAAATAATAGCATTATCTGTTCAGTAGAATATCTAATATCTGATGGAAATCTTACACCTTTGCAGCTATACTATCACCGACTGTGTTACAGATCACTATATTTTCAGAAAAATCAGAGACACCATAAGGACACAGAATAAAAGAATAATGCGAGTTTTAAATCACTTTTTAAGAACAGAGGTGTCAAAACAAAGGCAAAACAAGAGATAATGAGATTGTTAAATAGAACACAAAAATGAGTTTGCAAAAAAAAAATTATCAAAAGGATAAGAGTTTGAAGTGGAATTTATTAAAGGTAGATATATCTTCAGATTGATATCTATATAGTTGCTATATAATCTCAAAACCATATACAAATGAGTAAGTTGTACATAGGAGGATCAGTGGGTGTCTGAAGAATGGAATAACTCCTGTAGGAGAACAGAAGAAAGGATCCCTGTGATTCTACAGTCTGAAAAAGAGAAAACTGAAGTACTACTCAGTAAAAGCTGGAGAAGTGGGCATTTCTATTACCAGTAAGACCCAATGAATATATCAAGCATATGCAAGATTAAACATTTCCTCATGGGTGCTTTATAGAGCATGTTGCTATTACATGATGTGTAAGACTGAACTCTGTGTAGAGGAATGATTCATTAAGAAGTATAAAGTATAACTATTTAAGTGCAATCTCCTTCAGAAAAGTATTTGCTCTTTCACTCTCTTCATATTCACTGCTACAGATGTAGAAGCTATTACCAAAAAGGGCACCAATTATTTTAACCCTTTATTGAGATTTTGACGGTTTATGAGAGCCTATCTACATTTCAACATTCAGAAGTGTGCCAGAATGCACATAAGTGCTTTAGTTAAAAGCTGTGGGACTTTACAAATCTAAGTGGCATTTTTTTTAATAATATGTGTGCTACGATATGTGTACAAATGAAACTAAAAAGGTCTAAGCACTGAGAAATTAAAAAATAGCACAGGAGGGAAATATCTTCACTTGTGGACACATATTTTTCCAGGAACAGCCTATTTATTCTCTGTCCCTTCTTCCACTGAAAAACTTAATCCCCTACTTAAGTGCAATATTTTTACCAGAAACAAAGAAACCTAAACAATCATGATGTGCAACAAAACTGACATTTGCCTTATTAAGGTCCCATTATTGCCTTCATTAGCTATAGATTTTTTCATTGATCAGCTTTTTTCTTCATAGTAACCAAGAGAAAGATAAATATTGTAAGACAAGTCCTCTATATTATGTCAATATTGTCATTCAATTGTGTTCATCAAACCTATTTGTTTTTTGTGTAAATCTGAGCAGTAAATTTACAAAAAGTAATTAATTATGTTTTCCTGATTGAGAACAGCCCATTAACTTTTCTATTTAACACTGATTTGAAGACCACTGTGTTATGTTAACCCTCAGATTTTATTTGTTCTGTATTATAGATAATGTTTCCATAATTTTATTGAATCTTTCTACAGTCCGAAGGGCAAGAACTCTATTACAAAACATGTCCAGAAATGTGTTATAAAACTGCAGGATAATTACTGAAATAATAATAATTCAAGAAACATTACCCTGGAAGTCTCAAAATTAAAATGACCTTAGTAACCAGCCAAACGTTCACTCATACTAATAAGTCACAAGTACGTATTTCTGAACAACCCTTCATAGTGGTGGATTGTTTTTTTTCCCCTTTTTAAACATTCTCTCTTAAATCAAAGTGAATAAAATTAAAAGAAAAACCCTGAAAAGAATGAGGCTATTATCAGTCATTGAGCTCATCTGAGTTCATTGGGGACAACAAATAATGCTATCTAATTAATTAGGATGACAGCAAACTGTGTGACACATTTCTTATGGCTGGCTGGTTTAACATTCTAAACCCTCTTGTTGATTGGAACTTGCATGTTTTAAATAGAAAAGGATGTTAGACATCCCATCTGCTGTGTAACAGAGCCTCAGAAAAAAAAAAATCCACTGAAGTCTTGATAAGTTCACATCACCAGAACAAGACAAATGCAGCATCTTGTCTGATATGCAATGACACGATTCCGATTGTTTCTAAAATTCTATTCAAACTACATGGAAAAAGAAACAAAAGTCATATCATCAGCATGATTCCTTGATCAAAGTCTGATGTCATGTTAGTCAATAAATTGTCTCACTTTCAAATACCTCTTCTCTTTGAATGAGTACAAATAAAATTTTGAAATGGAATGCATATCCTGTAATGGCACATCTTGTTTACAAAGTGCTGGTTGGCAAATAACGATATAATACTGACTGACTACTACACAGTGCTGTGACTCTAATTATGTGCATATTCTGAAATAAATTTGTTAGAAAGCAATTTACTTAAAAATTCATGATTCTATTTCATGCCTGAATAAACTTATGTGAAAGTAGTGTACTTCTACTATACTTCAGATAGATTTAGCAAATATATGATAGGGCAGTATATTGTTCATGAAGTCCAAGTATGCTACAATAAAGCTCCTTTTTCCCCAATAAATTATTTTGTAAGTAAAACTTTCTTAGTATCAATATCCATATGACATATAGTTACAGAAAAACTGTATGCAATTATAAATTCTTTAGTTCTAATGCAATCAAATGAAGAAATTAAGTACTTGTACACATAAATGTTTATGATTCTATTGGAAGAGCTATGTTGTTACAGAGCTATACATAGAATACTTTTTTGGTGTATATGTATGTAAATCTCAAAAAAAAAAAAAAGCTTTCATATTTATCAGTGCTTTAAGTATGAGCTTATTTGCCACTAGTTTTCGGCTTCTACCTTGACAGCCTCTTTGAATGTTCTGAGATCTCTTGTGATTATTGATATATTCATGCATATCTTGTTGAATAATTAAGATATGGCTAAAGTTATGGTAACTTAACACAGAGGACAGGTCAAATGTTTGTGGAGCACAAATACTGCGGAGCACAAATACTGCCACATAAGGCACATAGAAATCACACAGTTTGTCTAGTTTCTCATAGGGCATAATAGAAAGTTTTTCTGCTTAGAAACACAGAATCATAGAATATCTCAAGTTGGACAGGACTTAAGGATCCTCAGGTCCAAGAGCATCATCCAGATGCTCCATGAACTATAACTGTCTTAGTGCCTTGACCACTTCCCTGGGGAGCCTGCTCTAGTGACCAACCTTTGCCTAATGTCCAATCTGAACTTCCCCTGATACATTCCATTTCCTCATGTCCTACTGCTGGTCACCAGAGAGAGGAGATTGGCACCTCCCTCATTGCTGTCCCCCTTGAGGAAGTTGTGGATTGTTTTGTTCAACAAAAATAAATACCGATGATTCTATTTTCCAGGTAATCAGTAGTCACAAAAACTGAAATAAATGTCACCAGGGAACATGAAGTAATTGTTGTAGGTCAGTGAGGAAAATTAGGTTTAGCACATGGAAACACTTCCCCTTTAATATCTAAAGAGATGAAAACTCTAGAGGAAGGGGAAAGTAACTAGATTTGCCAGTTCTCTCAGAAGACACATTTTAAATACTAATATTTTCATAAGAGAAACAAATCAGTAACATGGCTTATACACATCATTAACAAAATAACTACAGGATGATCTTTTTTCCATTAGATCACAGAATAATGCAGGCTACGTCCTCCACAGGACATCGAATCCAGCCTCTGGCTCTGAGCTGGTACAGTTAGATCGGGTCCTTTAGGGACTTGTACAGTAGAGTTCTGAATAGTTTAGTCAAATGTTCTATACTTTTGCATAAACCCTAAATTACTACAATTTGTATTGTGGTTTATGTCTAATAGATGTTTCACTTTGTATTTTTTTAATTCTCATTTTCAGTTCTTTCCATTTCTTCATTTCTCATTTCTTTTTCTGTTGACATTGTCTATTTTGATTCATATTATTTTTTATTCTTTATTTATTTCCCAGGCTTTCCACCCAATTCTGTCCCCATGCTTCTGTAGTTCATTCCTCTCTTCCCTTCTTCTAATTTTTAGGTAAAATTCCTACTCAGCTTATTTAAAAATAGTTTCTTATTCACAATCAACTGAAATAATTAGTTCATTCAAGCCCTCTGGTTCTATTACAAAGTTCTGTAATGTAGAAGGCTACCAATATTGTCCATTGATCCGGTAGCATGTGTTATCGTAACAAAGTAAGATGAAGGGTAATAATGATATTTTTCCTTTTTCCATGCTGTAGGGACAGATGCTCAGTTGCTTATTCATGTGTGCCTGAGTGTACACAGGTTTGAAGTTTCAGCTGGCAATGCAGCAGACTATCCAGTCCAGGTAACACATCTAATATTATTCTGGTTTATGAGACCGAATAATTAATTTCTGTGATCTGTTCTGATGATGATTTAAAAAGATAGAATGGTTTCCGGTGCCTCATGAAAAACGTTTTCACTTCAGTATTTCTGTAAAAAACAATGACCAACAGACTGTATAAAGTATGCACAGCTTCTCTTTTCTTACACAAAGAAAAGCTTGTGCACACATATGCAAAATGCTTTCATGGAAAAATGGTTCAAATTAACTGAGTTTAGCAATAGGAAGAAGGCTGTCTCTCCTAGCCCTAAATACATCCAATCTACTCTCTAAACTGGGAATGCTGTCTCTTGAAAAGGCACTAAAACAAAGTATATCTTAACCAGACCCCCTCTGAAATGCTGCCGTGTATGAGAACTGACAGAAACAGGGTCAGCGGATGTTTGAGCAGTTCATAACATATAGATCCTGTTTTAGATTGTGAGATAGAACATAGGATAGTACACAGCCTCACCCCACAAACTTCCATGTGCAAGGATTTCTGTGAGACCTTCAGTTTCTTTGGAGATTAAAGATACATGACAGATAGTTTAAAACACTGGAAACTTGTTTATTTGACTACAGCTTTATTAACGCTGACAAACATGAGGGCACTAATAACAAAATGAAATCTATGGCTATGAAATTTCTGCAATTTTTCCTGGAGCTGATGAAGTTTAAGAGCCTAAGGCACTTGAAGTTTGGAGAAATTTTTTTGGCCGACAAACAGAATGACAAAATAGAATAAACTTAATCTTTACAGAAACAGTATGTACAGGTAAAGATGCCATATCAAGCGTTCATACACACTCTTACACAACTTACATAAGTTTATGTCTAAAGTTGTAAACTTAAGATGGCAGTTTGTACTCTTCCAGTCGATGAGTACATTTCAGGGAGTCTCAGAAGATTTCTTTATAAATAGCAGTGAATGTATATGAGAGAGGACTACTCTCATACTTCACCTAGAATTCCTATTTGCTCACTAACTCTAGCTGTTTCTGCTGCTTTTTTAACCAAAAAAGACCTGATAAACAAAGAGAACAACAACAACAACAACAACCAAAAAAAAAAAAAGGAAAAATCCCTTGATGTTGACTTACTCAGTGTGTCATAAAAAGAAGTACTATGTAAGAACAAACACTTGGCTAGTATCACAGTTTTGCAGTCACAGAAATGCTGAAAAACAAGAAGGCAAAAGAAAAGTAAAGTGATGAAGCCATAGCAAGTGGACAGAATGGAATTGTGAGACAGATTGGAAAACCGAGGACTGTATCTTATTAACAATAAATACAATTTTGAATAATGAATCTCTAGGATAACTCCCCAGCCAGAACACAGAGAACTTATTTGTAACCTGATAGTGACTTGGCTGTGGATACACCTATATTTTTGGTGAAAAAGTACTTTTTACAGTTATCATCCTGAAGGTGGGGGAACAATAATAAGGGAATAAAGCATAAGAAAAATAAATTCCCTATTCAGTTATTAGAGAAACTCGGAATAGCTCCAGAGAAAATTACTTATGGCAGCTCCAGCAAAAGAACCCATCTGTGTAGTCTGGAAATCTTTAATATGCTTACTTGGCCTTTAGATCTCATTGTTACTAAGTTCTGCCTGTACAAATAGTGTAGAGAAACTAAGGCTCATGCCTTTCCAGGCAGAATAGTTAAAGCAGTGTTGTATAGGAAGGCTCTGTAGAAACAAAGCCCAACACCCAAAGGGAATACAATTCCATTTTCTATTTGCCAGCTCAATACATAAATTTTTGTGGATCATTTTCAGACATACACAATTTTCCTCATTTTCTGTGAATTATTCTCCTGAACCACCAAATTTTGTCGACTGGTTTTATGTGAAGCTGAAATGTAAACTACTGTAGCCCCCTGACTAACATTTTTGCTGATGCTACAAGCTTTTTATATCAGGACTTGTCTGGACTTGTCTTGTACTGAATTGTTTCTGGCTTGTCTCAAGTTTGTTAAAAATTGCCTTCCAGAAAGCCTTTTATTTCTTTTTCCTTAACTTGGTCCTCTGAATACAAAATGTAATCAACCCATGTAGTCAACATGGTATGTAGAGGTTCAACAGAGCTAAGAGAGGTTATTGTGTAGATCATGTCTACAGGAAGACAGTTGAAATTTAGCTGGGAACTGAAGACCAGTCAGCTGATATATATGAAGTGGGTCAAAACCCAAGAAATGAAAAATCGTCACCACTATTACCAAGTTTCTCCTAGGGGAGAACTCTGGTTATGAATCTCCTGCTCCGCTCTGCTGGAGTAAGATTGGAGCCACTGGACTTAGGGACAGGAGGGGGCACACATCAAATAAAACATGTAGATAACATGAAGACTACATAAAACAACTCTGACTAGAATATTGAGGCTTTTTAATTTATTATTAGATAATTCACACAATGAGTGCTAGTGTTATTGCAATTGGACTGATAATAACTGCTTGTTGTACTTTGATTATGCTGTTTACACTTTAACTACACTAGTAATAAATTCTTAGCTCAATGTATAAGCTGTGTTCCCTTCACACCTTATGTTGTCCATAACAAAAAGTTCAGTACCATGCTGCACTTCCATGAAGTACGTTTCTGGGGCCAAGTTTCTGTGTTAATCTCTATTTTTACGATTTGGGAGGCCTAAATTAATCTATAGTGCCATACTCTATCTCTTAATCACACATGTGACTGCAAATTCAGTTCTACAAACGTTGTGAAAACATGACCAAGAATCTCAAAACTGTGTTCCTAAACAGAGTGAAAATACAACTAAAAGCAAGAGACCCAATGTGGTAGCTTTTGCAAATCCTTATAAAAGCTATTTTATAAAGGGAAAAGTAATCTTCATGCGCTGACTTCATTCACTGTTGGGTGAGGAAAATTTTGTTGTGTTCTTTCAGTTTCTCTTTTGCTTGTGTTTGCGTCTAAGCTACATATTAATGTAACCATCAGAGGACAAATGTCTTTCTTCACAAATATAATTAATGTTAGCAGCTTAGCTTTTTATGTAGTGCAGCTGCACAGTGTGGACTGCCATAATGTAACTGTCATTTCTCTATCTCATTGCTCAGCACAGAAGTCAAAAAAAGCACACAGATGAGCCATTAAATGAAATAAATGTGTAATTGTCACTGGAATCCCTCTCAAATAGTATCTGTGTATCTGTCATCAGAATTCTGTTATGGGGAGTTGAAAGGAATTTACTAAAATCCCCAAATTACTTGATCTAGGAGAGAGTATTGACTAGTGAGTAGATGAAAAGCGTGTAAGTCCTGATTCATTGATTAATCAATTAACATCTGCAACTGTTTTAAGATTCTTGCATAAACTGCTTTTCTATGAAAGTGAGAAGTATTTTTATTTGCTAGTGTTTTTTTCTTTGCACAGAAGGCCAATATATAACCACTGAAGTCCTACTCACACGTTATTTTGAGAACATTGAGGGCACTGACTCACATTCAAGTTGTTAAAAGCTTCAAAAGCTGAAGCTGGGCCTACATACATGCTCATAACTCACAGGAAATGGAAAGTGACATAACTTCAAGCTTTTTAACTGCAGCCTACGTTAAATCATGTCAGCCAGTATTCACTGTGATTTAATAAGATACAGGAACAAGTAAAGCAGTTTAGCTTATACCAGTTATCCGGCTCCAGATTAAGACAACTCAGTAAGGTGTCTACATACGGTATTGAAGTTCCTACCACGACGAGCTAGTCAATAAAATTAGTGGAGTCTAAGGAGATATTTCACTAAGTAGACAGAAATATCTGATCTTTAGTGATAGTATTACCAAAAGGCACAGTACAATCCTTCATAAACATCCAGTACTATCCAAGATCTTGTACAATATCCCATAACTACCCGATAGTCCAAAGTGGCAAGGATCTCCTATAGATTTTGTTGCAGATGAGACACTCCTACATGGATGTCTGAAATACCTTAAGGCATCTCAAACTGCACATCTATGAACTGAAGCAACTCTGTCGCCTCTCCTGAGACAAATTAATCATGGTACAATTGGGTGAGCTAAACAGTAAATTCATCATGTACCCACACCCTACATGAATTTGATCTATTCCAAGTCCAATTCTCTAAAATGTTTTTAAAATACCTTTTTTTACACTTGCAAATGTCTTCAATAAGTATGCCACATCCAAGTCCCTCTCTTCCTCCTTCAAGTTAAAATACAATTAGATTTTGATTGCATAGATTTTACTACCAGAGAAGAGATGCTGAGGTTAGAGTATAACATAGGACATGTACGTAAACATATCATAGCAGCTATGTCTAATAATCAAATCCAGAATATCTCTCTAGTGAAAAAGAACACAGAGTAGGCCTTATTTATGGCCATGCTATTGAATTCTGTTACCCTCTAAAACAGGGTTATAGCAATTGACCTACCTTGGGAATAGTCTCTGGCCTGAACCATGTTGGGAATTAAATGCTACTAAGTGCTTTTCGTTTTGCTGAGTTATTTGAATTCTCCAGTGTGCAGTTTTTAGCTTAGACATCAATTTCCCTTCTATGGTGTCTTGCCATACCTGGGTAGGATTTCAGTGGAGAATTCAACTCCTTTGCAATCTTTACGGTTCTTCAAATTTATATTAGCACAGAATTTTTTCCTTTGCAATTAACCTCATCTTGCTCTCTCTTTATCAGCTCTCATGGAAATCTTGCAATAGTTGCTGAAAAGCAACACTGCTTTATAACATTTACTCAACATACTCCAGATTGAGTCTGGTTTTGTCATTAAAAAAGATGGAAATAATTTAAAAAAAGTAATTCCTCCAGAGTAAGATAGAAAACATACTTAGTCTATTTCAAATGTAGTAGCCTGCCTAGACATTTCCACCAATGCACTGAAAGTGGAGGATGATTTATTCATCACCTGTTGTGCTGAATGTGCTCACATTGTTGTTTCTCTATCAGTCAGCCTATGTACAGAAATGGAAAACCGAACCTCTTCCTGCTAGAGCACTTTTAAACGCACAACTTCTTTGAAATGGTCCCAGCTTTCTGCCATTTTTTTCCAAATGTGATACAACTGTTTGTCAGCTCCTGAAACATCCTGAAATAAATACTGGATGCCTTCGAGGTTTCTTCAGATTTGTAATTACTGATGCATTTATCTAAATAACTAGTTCCATATATTTGCTACATCTAAACGGGGTAGTTCATGTCTCTTCTCACTCTCTACTCGGTTTTCAGAACAATCTAGAGAAGTACCTAGACTGATTTTGAAAGTATACCTTATAGCTTTAAAATGCAATAGACTTCAAAGAATAGCCTTGTAGGTCAAAACAGCAAGAATACAACAGAAGTGTAGAGGAAGGTGGTAGAAAAGGGCTGTGATTTACACATTTACATGTAAAACATCATTATATAGACCTCATCAACATTTCCTACCACAGGAAAAAGAAAATTAAAAGCTCTTTAGCTCCAAAAGGGCCTCTTTGCCTCATTGAATGAATCCAAGCTATCTTTATCAATGAAAACCAGAGGAAAAATCAAGTAGGAACAAAGTAGCAAGAAAGAGATAATGAGCAATAAATTATTAGCCTATTTTTTCAGATGTCCCTTATACACAAGCACCTCTTTTAAGCTAGTCAATTTGTTTTACTCAATATCTTGTTTATGGGCAAGGGAAAACAAACCTTACATATCAAGCCAAGTATTTATTGTTCATATAATTGAATAGTAATAGTCTAATCCAATAGTCATTATCAGATCTAATTATGAGAGAAAAAGAAAACAATAGTTCCATACAAAATCTTATTGTTATAATATGGAAACATTTTTTATATAAACAAATCTTATTTCTTATCCTTTTTCCTGTTGTAATACTCAGCATTGCATGACACTTCTGGTTCCTAAGTCAGCAACTTCAGCCTCGTGGTGTGAGAAGGGTGTTATAACAGATTTTTAGCATCTCTGGTCCCTCCAAGAATCCATCTAGCTCCTGCATGCTCATGTTACCAGTGCTCTTTCTGTCTCATCTGGACTCTTGATTCAGTCGTCTAAAATACTATGTTGAGTTTGTTCTCTCCTAAGAGTTCCTGCTATTTTTACCAGGCAGTTCAGCTTTACCCAACTCCTTTCTGTGTATGCAACCAAAAAACTCTCATTCTTTTTATTTTTTCAGTGCCCCATGGTCTTTTTCTTCCATTACATTTGAATTGGAAAGCTTTCTTTTCAAATTTGAAATCTTTCTTTTCCCTGGTTCTTGAGTGCTAACAAAACATAAAAGAAAGTCATTGTGATCTTTCAATAACATTGAACTTCTTTACATCTTTTAAACCCAGAAAAATATTTGACACTTAGTCAACATTCATGTTAAATTTCAAGTATCTTTCTAGATACTAATTGACATACTAAAAAAATAGTGACCCAAACAACATAGTTTCACCACTTTCACTTCTATAAATAATTTATAAACAGTTCGGAATAATGTAGGAAAAATACTAGGAATACTAGATGCTGAAAAATTCACCTTGCATTTTTTATTTGTGCTGAAGTTCCAAGAAAGTAAAAAGTGTCAAAAAAGTTAATAAATTCATAGTAGCTAGCACCCCTAATCCTCCATATTTGTGAACTTCTGAAATAAAAGGACTGTACAGTCCCTGACAGTACAGCAGTTGTTCCTGTCAAAAATTGTCAAAACCATGTTGAAACATACAATGTGTACACACAGCTAAATATATGAAGAGGCAAACTTTTAGAAATTAAATACCCTGGAAAACAATGTTAACCGTACCATTTTTTAGATGAAAAAAATATGTGTGACTAGATGTCCAACATCAGACTGACACTATGGTAAATTTAAGATTTATCCATCACAAAAAAAAGGACAAAAAATAATGCCTAGGATGTGAACTTTTCAATTAATTAGCGAATGATGTAAATTGAAACTCATCTTTACTCTCTGACATGTCTATGCTCAATTCCCCCTCTTCCCCACATATTTATGCATTTTTGCAAATAATCAGACATATCAAAGCTGGTCAAATTCTGTCAGTAATTCTTAAAAAGGAAAATGTCCATGAGATCTGAAACTTTGGAATAAAGTTGAATCAAAAAAGATAAGTTTTGAATACATATACATATATGCATATTTTTAATATTTCTGTTGTTTTTGCAGCTGTATTTCTTTCAGCAAAAGATATTTATGTGTATTGTACTTTATGTGCCAGTATATCCTTAAGTATAGGGTTTCAGATTCACATTTTTATTAATTTCTAGTATTTGAGTACTTCTTATATAATTTTGCCATATTTTATTTTCTTCAGTGGCTAACATTTCAAAAATATTTATCTTGACTTCGAAAATTAATGAGAAGAGGAAAAAAAATTGAACTTACTTATGATTTTAACAATAACATACTGGCCAATAATCAACAGAATGAAGGTCAAGCTTTTGTCAAAAAAGCTACAAATGTATTTTGAAGTATAATCTGCCAAATTTTATTCAACTTATAGTAATTGTATTGAATTCACCGTAGTCAATTTACATTAAAAATATAGGAAGAAATATTTTATATCAGGCTCTGTAAGTTATTCAGTAGAAAAGACCAGTTATGAAAAAGATTTTATTTACAATGGACCCCACTAAGCAGAATATTGGATTCTTCTACACATAGTGAATGGTTGGAAGACATCCATCCAGAGACATAGTGGTAGATAGAGTGATTGTATACAGACACTTGATCTCCTGTTTCCAATCCCTTCATTCTTTCTGTATGAAGAGAGAACTAAACATAACTAATGAGATTTCTTTCAGTAAGAAGAATAAGCACTTCTATCAACCATAGCATGAGTCTTATATATAAGAACCTGTGTATATGGAGAATAAACTTTTCTTGCAGACTCAATGCTCAAAAAAAAAAAAAGGATGAAAAGTTGACTATCTCTTAGAGACTATTTTCGTGTCACATATAAAGGAATTGCTAGCTAAGAGGAAATAGAAGACTATGGTGTGAAATATGTTTAAAGTAATTTTTTTCTAAGTAGTCAGCCTCTTTCAGTCTAGTGATTGATTGCAACAATGATTCTGCTTTTACAATATCTAAACAATCTCTTCTTTAATACTTAAATGTAGTATGACCTGCGATACTTCATGCATAAGTGGAATAAATGTTCTCAGGGACCCTCAGTAGGTACATGCAATGGATAAGAGAGGAATTGAAAAAAAAAGAACCAAAATAATGGAAGCTATAGGAGAATGCTATGTTAGTATAGGCCCATAAGATGACTTAGTGTTTAACTGCAACTTCAGACTTAACAGACTACAAAGTGAAAATCTTAATTCCATTGATATCAGTGGCAAGCAGGCACTGAAATCGGTCAGTGGAGGATTTCTAATTTCCATATACTCTTAGCGGGGGAAAAATTCAATCTGTGGACATAAGTGACTTTATTTTGTCTAGCATATGTAGATTTATAAATTTACAATAATATATCAGTCATATGGAGCAAACTGGGAGGAGTGGTTGGCACACCAGAAGGCTGTGCTGCCATTCAGAGAGACCTAGACAGGCTAGAGGGCTGGGCGGGGAGAAATCTTATGAAATTCAACAAGGGCGAGTGTAGAGTTTTGCACTTGGGAAAGAGTAACCCCATGTGCCAGTATAGGTTGGGGATTGACCTGCTGGAGAGCAGCGTAGGTGAAAGGGACCTGGGGGTGCTAGTAGACAGCAGGATGACCATGAGCAAGCAAGGTGCCCTCATGGCCAAGAAGGCCAATGGCATCCTGGGGTGTATTACAAGAGGTGTAGCTAAAGTAGGTCACAAGAGGTCCTCCTGACCCTATACTCTGCCCTGGTGAGGCCACATCTGGAATATTGTGTCCAGTTCTGGGCCCCTAAGCTCAAGAGAAACAGGGAACTGCTTGAGAGAGTCCAGCGCAGAGCCAAAAAGATGATGAGGGGAGTGGAACATCTCCCATATGAGGAAAGGCCAAAGGAGCTGGGTCTCTTTAGCTTGGAAAAGAGAAGGCTGAGAGGTGACTTCCTAAATGTTCATAAATATGTCAAGGGGGAGTGTCAGGAGGACAAAGCGAGGCTCTTTTCAACGGCGTCCAATGACAGGACAAGGGGCAATGGATACAAGCTGGAACATAGGAGGTTCCACAAAAATATTAGAAAAAACTTTTTCCCTGCGAGGGTGACAGAGCACTGGAACAGGCTGCCCAGGGAGGTTGTGGAGTCTCCTTTTTGGAGACATTCAAAACCCTCTTGGATGCATTCCTGTGCGATCTACTGTAGGTGACCCTGCTCTGGCAGCTGGGCTGGACTAGATGATCTTTTGAGGTCCCTTCCAGCCCCTAACATTCTGTGTGATTCTGTATGTGAAATACGGAAAAGCTAAGTTATAATAGAAGAGGCTTTTTATTTTAATTTTACTATCATATGCCTCAATATAGACAAGTAAAATGGGAGTTTCTGAATTCTACACATCTTTACATTGTCTATCATATCTCTGATAATCATTTTCCAACTTCATTTATTATTAGACTGTTTATGGTATGTCCTGTACCAACCACTAGGAAATTAACGATATTTTCCCGTTTTCATTTACATTACCCTCTTTCAATTACTTTTATTTTTCTGGAAAAAAAAAGGGGGTTTATTACCCTTTACTGATTCATCAGAGCTCACATTTGATTACTTCGTTTTTAACAATGTCGTGAGATCTGTTGAAGTCTTAGAGATCTAAATAAGAATTCAGTTAAATACCTAGAGATGGATGGATATTAATTCTATGAATAAAAATGAAGTAAAATCCTTTTTATTTATTATTATTCCATTTTTAAAATTGGTTTTAAACAATAAATAAATAAATAAACAAACATCTAGCAATTTAAATAAATAGTAAGTATACATGTTATTCCTGATATACTGTATGGCTCCTAATCCATTCTGGATCCTAACAGGAGGGACCAGTACAAAAAGCAGGAAAATAGCCCTGGGTTTTCAGAAAGAAGCCATCCACATTTTCATAGACCTACTGTCTTTAAGAAGGGCAAGAAAGAAGCATGAGGAAGCTACAGGCCAGTCAGCATCATTTAATTCCCTGGGAAGATGATGAAGATAAGGCTCCCGTAATGCCTTTCCAAACAAGTCCAAATGGAGACATGCAACAGGGTTTGTTCAGAAATTACTTTTCTATACACAGAAGTTTTGGGGAGTTTACAGCTGTTTCCTTTTTCCACTAAGAAGAAATCTGTTTCTAAGATTGTTATGAAATAAAAAGCGGACTCACTATAATATAAACGATAGCTTATTGACTAGATTTTTGACATGGGATATGGAAAACTGCGTATTAAATCTTTTTTACTGCTTTTGCATATTTATGTATTTTCTTGTTTCAACACATTTTATAGAATTGTCTTCACCTCTTTGAGAATATCTTAATTAAAGTCTAAGTAGAATTGTCTCAAGAAGTTTCAATTTCAACTGAGCATTATTTTCCAAACAAAATATTCTCTGGAGAGGGAAAAATATCCAGTAAAGTACCTGCAAACAGATTGAGAATATATTGCTTTTCTTCTTAGCCTCAAACTCTTCATCCAGTTACCAATTCGCACTGTTTGATGCCTGTCAGACTAGAATAAGTCCTAGAACACAAGAAAATGAGCACTTTTTTGGTGATTTTATTTGTTGTAAAACCAACACTTGATTTATTGACATTCTTGTCTGTTGACATGGGAAGCGATGTGTAAAAGAAGATTCATCTTACATCTGATATATGAAACAGCTGTCAAACAACTGACGCTGTGCATTATGCATCCACTGGGTTAACTTCAGGGGAAGAAGCTGCATAAGGTAGAAAAGAGTAAACACTTTGCAGCAGGACCACTAAGTTGTTACCATATATAGGTGACATTTCAGAAATTTCACTAACTTTATTCAGTGTAAACTACTGTATGGTAAATGGCAGATAATTTTATGTTGAATTTAAAGAGAGAGAACTGGATCAACATGGAACTGACCTGACAGGGAAATGTGGTGAGCTTAGAGTTAAGACAACCACAGTAAAGTTAAAAATTAAAATGAAACAAACAAGCTTATTAAAATAAAAGATGGTAAAAAAAACCATCTTACATGGGTGTACAGCAAATATGAAGAGATTAATGTCCGACTAGTGTGGTGGGTTGACCCTTGACAATTAAGTACTAACCAGCCTCTCCCTCACTCTCCTTTCCTCTAGCAGGGATAGAAATTCAGAAAGGCAAGATCAAGAAACCTTCACAGGTCAAGATAAAGACAATTTTATAAGTGAAGAAAAAAGAGATGAGATGCAAAGGCAACCACTTGCCACCTACTACCAGCAGACTGATGACAAGCCAGTCATACACATATGTGCATGCGCACACACACACACACATACACAAGCAGAGTTTTACTTGTGAGCACGAGGTCATACGGTCTGCGATATCCCTTTAGTCAGTTGGGCTAAGCTGTCCCGGCTGTGCACCCTCCCAAATTCTTGGGTGCCCCCAGCCTACTCCCTGAGGGGGCTGGGAGAGAGATACACAGAATAAGAAGCAGAGAAAGCCTTGGTGCTGTGCAAACACTGTTCAGTAATAGAGAAAATATCAGTTTGTTAACAACACAATTTTGTTCATAAATCTCAAACACTGTACCACACAGGCTGCTACAAAAAAACCTAACTCCATTCCAGCCAGACCTAGTATGGTTTTATTATTAGAAATAAAGAAAATAGAATTAAAACCTATAGCTCTGCTGGTTTTTTCCCATTTTGTAATAATTTAATAAATTAATTGAATGGAAGACAAAGTATTTCCTCATATATGAAGTAGTAATCCTTAGTAGCCTTAGTCAAATACTCGCATTTTTATGGATGATGAACTCCCCAATGAGGGAAGGATGTGCAGAGATGGTTCCTTCATATCAATTAATTTCTTTAACGTTATGGAATTTATCCTAAATGCAATGAAGCTAAAATATTAACTTGATGTCCCAAAGAAAAATATTTTACTACAGCCAATGTGTAACATGGCCAAATGTTGCATTAACTGCCATCTGCATCAACATATTGCCAGCCAGGTGCAAATGCTCAGCTGGCAAATCTGGCAGCCCATCTTCTAGCTTTGTTTTTTTTTTAAAAAAAATGGTTTTCTGTCATTCTGGGAGCCTTCTGCTTAATGGAAACTCTTAGCATTTCATCTTCCCAAAGCTTTTAAAGAATGACATTTCTTTCCTTCTACACATTCATGTTTGTTCATTTCCAGAACTTCCCTGAGGTGTTCAAATAACATTAAAACAGCTGTCCAGCTCCCAAACCCATCCAGTCGGAGTTAATAAGATTTATGGAACAATCCTTGCAAATAGCAAGGAGTAGCTAAAATCCAACACTGATCTTTGAAATACAGCAATGGATGAGGCAAACTATGATACATCTCAATTGGACCTACTTACTGTGTAATCTAAAAACAATTATCACAATGTCCTTCTAATTATGTAAAATGTAAAACTCAAAATCTTGCCACAAACACAAAAAGCATGTCATATGTTAAGCTAAGAATTTGTCATTAGTCCAACTAATAGTCTTAGAGTCAGAATTGTTAGTCTAGTTAGCAGTAATATATGTTCAGTGGACAAGCCTTGATAAAACAACAGTTAAAATACTGCATTTTCTCAGCAGAGTCTGCCCATATATTCTTTCTTTACATTGACTTTCAATTATTGGGTGTTTCTATTTTCTATCTAGTAGCACAAAACCAGTGGAAGTGGAGGGAATTATTTCTAGAACACCAAGGTAGTGTCATGTTCCTTTAAGTCATCTTTAAAATAGCTAATAGCATCATAAAATACTACCAAACACTTTAAGATACAGTACTGTATGTTGTCTATAATAAAAATCTATAGTTCTAAGAGAACGCTTTATGTTCTGCTATAAAGATAAGTAATAGTTTTTAGGATAGTTACTTTTCTTTTTTTATGTGAAAATATTTATGTATAAATAGAAAAAAGGAATACCCCAAATAAAGAAAATTCACCTAAGCATTCATCAAATAGCATTGTGTATACATATATGCATTTATTCACCATTTCTGAACAGGAAAAGGAATGTTTCAGTACTTCTCTAATTTGCTGCAATTACTTGTTGCAAACCAGGTGTCGTGGTTTGACCCTGGCCGGCAGCCAGAGACCCACACAGCCGCTCTCTCACTCCCCCTGCTCCACCAGACAGGGGGAGAAAATATTTCAAACGG